>NW_019154103.1:29466262-29529365 GCF_002288905.1 Enhydra lutris kenyoni
ACCCCGGTTAAGCCTCTGGAGCGATGTCCCTCAGCGGAACAGACTTTTAAAAGTCCCGATTTTGTGCTCCGTTGCTCCGCTGCTTGCCGGGAGCCGGCCCCTGCCCCCGCGGTCTATCTTCCCGTCGCTTTGGATCCACTTCTCCGCCAGTCCTACCTTTCAGAAAGTGGTTGATTTTCTGTTTCTAGAGTTGCTGTTCTTCTTCTCTTCGATCTCCCGTTGGATTTGTAGGTGTTTGCAATCTTTAGATAAGCTATCTAGCTGATCTCCCGCTAGCTGGAGTAGTCTCAGCCTGCTACTTCTCCGCCATCTTGACTCCTCCCACTAATATTTTCTTTATGGGGTTTCAGTTCATTTGAATTTCGGTAGAATATTTTCTCTGACCACAGGAAGTGCTGGTAACTCTTAATGTTCAGTCACGGGCTCATGCAACCTTTTCCCTTCTAGGACATGACAGGATCTGTACTTCCCACCCCTTGCAGTTCAGTGGGCCCCTGACACTAGTCTAGTCAATGATGAGAAACAGAAGTAGTGTGTGTTGGGGCATCTGGATGGCTCAGTTGCTTAAGCATCTACGTTAAGCTCGGGTCAAGATCTTGGATTCTCAGGATTGGGATCAAGCCCCATATTGGGCTCCCTGCTCGGTGGGGAGCCTGCTTCTCCTTCTCCCACTCCCCCAGCTTTTCCCTCTCCTGCTCCCCGGCTCATGCTCTTTCTCTCTCTCTTTCTGTAAAATAAATTTTTAAAATCTTTTTAAAAAAGAAGAAGTAGTAGTAGTAGTAATGTGTGTTACTTGTTTCTGCTGGTGAGAAACTCCAGGGTTCTCTTGTCAAGGACACTAATTTGAGTCTTATCAATGATTAGAAACTGATTTGACTGATACTGATATTTTTAAATCACAAATCATGTTTGTATGTTCCAGAAATTATTACTTTTGGTGCATTTGGCTTTTCCCAAATTACTGTATTAATTCAGATATCCAGATATCTCCTCTGGCATTTTATTTCATTGGGCTTGTTTCTGGGTGTTTCAACTTGATTGTTTTCTCTCTACTAGACCTCTCAAATGGGTGGCTGCTTTTCCATGTGAGCTCCCTTGGGTTTAGAGCTCATTGTTATAATATCCTAAATGGTGGGACTCCTGTAGGTGTATCATATGAAAGGTATAATGTCATTCATCACTTTCTCCCATTTCAAAGCCACAGGCATCCATAAGAAACCATCTGTTCAGCAGTCTCTCCATATTCTTATGGCTTCATGGGTAAGGTTGGTTCATTGCACTGACTCAAATTTCTCCCAGTTCTCTGGGAATCTGCCATACTTGGTACATTAATATAGCTCAACATCCAAGCGTCCCTTGGGTCCAAAGTTGGTTTAAGCAAAGTTTTTCCTATAATCTGCTGCCCTCGGGGCCTCATCCCTTGTGTCTAACCGCCAAAGTCCATATCACTGTTTGGCTCAAAGAGAAGAGAACACAGGATACTGCAAGACCTCAACAAAATCAGACACTTCATGAGCAAAGACCTCACACATACGGAGTTGCCTAATGGTCTCAGGAAGGCAAGGAAATTGGAAATGAGGAGTAGGGGAAAAGAAAGAGGAAAAGATGAAGCCAATTCCAGACTATCAATTCCAGAATTCTCTCCCCTAATGGCTTTCAACTCTATTAGCTATTTCTTTTGGTGTTCCATCACCATTTTCCTAAGTAAAATATTTAAAACTTATAGGTCTTTATCTGTTTTTGGCAGCACCTGTTGACTTCCTGTTTTAGTAGTTAATGTTTAAACTCTTATTCCACCATCACCATTCCCAAATTCCTCTCCCATAACAGTCTAATACTACACTATTATGTTTGGTGAAATCATTAGTCAATTTTATATAATTAGAGTCTTCTAAAGACTATTTATTGGTATGTCAAGTGATTTATGTTTTCTTCTCAATACAAGCTGCTTTTTTCTTAGAATACATTTCTGCCTTTTAAGATTTTCTTTGTGTTCTATGTATCTATTCTTGATATTTATCCAAATGTTCCATCAAAGTTGTCAAATGCCAAGTAATAATTTTCCATAATACCCAGATACTTCAGAAAACTTGAACTTCTTCCATTCAGCCCTCTAACCACTTGCTCTAATATGAAGGATTACTTCTCTCTGTGTCTGAAACACAGTTGTCACCGTGCAATTTCAATTCTTCATTCTTCTATATTAGGTAGCCTTCTTCCTGGATAGTATGCTTTTTGCACATGTGTGGATTTATCATTTATTTTTCTTAGCTACATTCTCTAGAACCTTTCTAAGGCAGATTGCACAAGAACTAAATAATTAAATCCTTACCTTTTTGAGTTTTTTTGTTTCTCTCACAGCTGATTGACAGTCTGACTATAGTCTTATAGGAAGAACACCATCTTTTCTTAGACTATTAGAGATATTGCTTTAAGAACTTCCAGGATACATGTTAGCATTGAGAGATGAATGATATTTTGATATCCTATCATTTGTATCAGACCAGTTACCCCCTCACACAATGTTTTGAATCTTTTGGAAGTGCCCTTTTAGTCTTAGTGTGTTAAAATCACACAATGATGTGTATGCATTGGTATGAGATTATTTTTTGTTTTCCCCCTTTTATTAGACACTTGGTGGGA
The DNA here is from genome assembly GCF_002288905.1 of Enhydra lutris kenyoni. Taxonomy (NCBI): domain Eukaryota; kingdom Metazoa; phylum Chordata; class Mammalia; order Carnivora; family Mustelidae; genus Enhydra; species Enhydra lutris. The sequence goes on from NW_019154103.1 coordinate 29,468,906, forward strand.
ACTTGATCTAAGGAATGGTATCTTTCAGCTATGAGGAATGTCTGGTATTATTATTTATTTGATACCATTTACTTATTTTGATAGTTTTCTTTTCAATTTAACTTCTATTATTTGCAAGTATATAAACTTTTTTTTTCCATCTCCCAGAATGTTAAATGGCCAATTGAATGAATGTTGGAGGTGATTTAAAGTGTAAAATTAATAACTTTGATTATAGGAAATGATTCATGTTATAAAGTCTAAGAAAATAATCAAAACATAAAATTACTAAGCTATGAATGAAATGTAAGATGTACCAATGGACCAATGGACCAATGCTAATTAACTAACTTTAGAATTTAGCAAAATAAGTATATTATGCATACATGTTATCACAATTAGTCCTTAAGGACACATGAAATGGGAAGAATAATTAATAATAAGAGGTAGCTGTGACTATGTATTGGTCTGTGTCCCTGATTCCTGAAACAGTGCTCCTAAAACCCTTGTAATTTTCTGAGTGATATAAGTGATAGGAGTGTCTCACACAGAGCTCCTAAATCCCTTGGAATTTTGTGGGTGCTAGGAGTATCTTTTGTTCTAATGAGGCAACTCTGGATAGGCTCCTAGATGGGGGCTGGGTAGCCAGAAAGGCCAAGCTTGATTAGAAGATTAGAACTTTCAGCTCCAAACTTTATCATTCAGGGAGGGGAGAGTCATTGGAAATTGGAGGTTGATCATGCTTATGTGATGAAGCCTCCATAAAAATTTTCTAAACTACAGGGGGTAGAGAGCTTCCAAGCTGATGAACACATCTGTATACTGGGAAGATGGTGCACACCAAATTCATAGGGGCAGAAGCTCATGCATTGAGTACCCTTGCACATCTCACCCTATGTACTTCTCTATCTGCTCGTCTGCTATCCTTCATTATATTCTTTATGATAAACTAGTAAACATAAGAAAATGTTCCTTTGAGATCTTTGAGCCATTATAGCAAATCATCAAACTGAGGATGGGCTTAAGGGAACTCTCCATTTATAGCCCGTTGGTCAGAAGTACAATTGTTAACCTTTGGCTTATGACTGGCGCCTTACGTGCAAGGCAGTCATGTGGTACTGAGCTCTTAACCTGTGAAGTTTGCCTTAACTCCAGGCAGTTAATGTCATAACTGAATCATAAGGATATCCAGTTGATGTCAAGAAAGTTGGAGAATTGATTGTGGGGGGGTGAGAGGGGCAGGGAGATGGTGGATACTACACATTTGGTATTAGAAATGTTTTAAGTAGAGGCAAACAAAATTTCACATTCATAGCAAATAGGACATTTGTTATATCCAGTACTCTGCTAAGTTGCTTTCATATATCACTTATTTGAATTCATATAGCCATTTTAAAGATGAGAACATTAAAGAAGAAAGAGTTTGGCGAACACTTGCACGTGCATATATAGTAAGCAGTGGATCTGGGACTGTCACATAGGTCTGATGGCATAACATGTCCATGGCCCACACACTTCTGCTTCTCAAGTTTCTGTGTTTGCTGTAGCTCAGTAGTTTCTGTCATCTGGGGATAGCCTTATGAATAAAGTAATAGTTCACATGTCACTACATGACAGAAAGATAGAAACCTGGTGATACTTTAAGCTTTCTCTAGTCATGAAATACAATGTAAAAAGAAGTACACTTTCAAAATGAGATGATTAAAGGAATTAATTTGAATAGCTTGGTGACTCCCCATCAACCTGAACCTTGAGACAGGAAAGGTGAAAAACTATTTCTTTGCTCACACAGTTGATATTTCTTCTTTCCTTTCTTTCTTTCTACCAACACATTTTCTTGGAATCCACATCCTGTGCATTATGGGGGATGTAAAATGAAACGGATAATGAATTCTGCCCTCAAAGAACTTAAAAGGCTATAAAGCATCAACTCTCATTATGAGAGTTCAGGGAAGGTGAAATGACTCCTGGCTGAGATTAGTTTGAGAAAGTGTGTAGAGCTGGGTATGGAGAAGAGTGAGCAGATCCAGTGTAGCAAAAACACACAGAGCATGAAGGAAGAATAAAGGAAAATTATGACTGAAAAGCAGATTGGGCTGAGATGCCAATAATCATAGTACAAAAAGCAAGGTATTCTGACCTCATTCTATGAGTCAAGAGCCTATAAACTTCTTCGATTAAATACCCTCTATCAGTAAAAAAATAGAATAAAATGAGAAGCAAAATAAAATGTTAGAAGTTAGTGAAAAATAAAACAGTAGTGGTGGATAGTGTGGATAATGGTAGATAGTTACAGCTATGGCTTAACTGTTGTTAACTAATATTTATAGGCAAATATCCACTTAGAGTGAGGGTTAGCACTAAAAATAGTAGGTGGTAATCTCCTGATTATTTTAGATAATATTTGGAAACTCCTCACTGTGTCACTGTAGAACATACTTGTTTTTTTCTTATAACAAGGTCAGCAAAATGCCCACAAACTGAGTGGAAAACAGCAACACCACTATTTTCACCTATATTTACTTATTTATGATTTCTTCGATCTATAATTTCTTTTTAGGAGTATCCTAACTCCCTTATTTTCTGAGAATTCATGCAGTTAAAACTAGATATTACAGACTATAACTACACTTAGTCTGGCATAAATAAAGTGATCTAATAAGAATACACTGACACCCCCCCAAAAGAGGCTCTACTGTCCCCTTCTGTCTACTCTGTCACTTTTATGTGACATATAATAATATAATATTAAATCAACTTTTATCTGATGATCATGATGATTCTTGCAGATGGATGTTACGAGCAAAGTGATAAGATATTTCTTTATGTTAACATATAATTATTATTTTCCCCAGGGTACAGGTCTGTGAATCATGGGCTTACACATTTCACAGCACTTACCATAGCACATACCCTCCCCAGTGTCCATAACCCAACCACCATATCCCTCCCCCAACCCCAGTAACCTTCAGCTTGTTTTGTGAGATTAAGAGTCTCTATTGGTTTGTCTCCCTCCTGATCCCATCCTGTTTCATTTTTTCCCTCCCTACCCCCCCATTGCCCCCCACCCTGCTTCCTGAATTCCTCATATCAGAGAGATCATATGATAATTGTCTTTCTCTGATTATTTTGCTTAACATAATACCCTCTAGTTCCATCCGTATCATTGCAAATGGCAAGATTTCATTTGTTTTTTGTTTTTCACTTTTTTTTTGGATGGCTGCATTTATCCATTCCTCTGTTGATGGACATCTAGGTTCTTTCCATAGTTTAGCTATTGCAGACACTGCTGCTATAAACATTCGGGTGCATGTGCCCCTTTGGATCACTACATTTATATCTTTAGGGTAAATACCCCGTAGTGCGATTGCTGGGTGGTTGGGTAGCTCTATTTTCAACTTTTTGAGAAGCCTCCAGTGCTGTTTTCCAGAGTGACTACACCAACTTGCATTCCCACCAGCAGTGTAGGAGGGTTCCCCTTTCTCTGCTCCTATCCAACATCTGTCATTTCCTGAGTTGTTAATTTCAGCCATTCTGACAGGTGTGAGGTGGTAACTCACTGTGGTTTTGATTTGTATTTCCCTGATGTTGAGTGATGTGGAGCACTTTTTCATGTGTCTGTTGGCATCTGGATGTCTTCTTTGTAGAAATGTCTGTTCATGTCCTCTGCCCATTTCTTGATTGGACTATTTATTCTTCAGGTGTTGAGATTGATATGTTCTTTATAGTTGGATACTAGCCCTTTATTTGTTATGTCATTTGCAAATATCTTCTCCCATTCTGCCAGTTGTCTTTTGGTTTTGTTGACTGTTTCCTTTGCTGTGCAAAAGGATTTTGATGAAGTCCCAATAGTTCATTTTCGCCCTTGCTTCCCTTGCCTTTGGCGATGTTTCTAGGAAGAAGTTGCTGTGGCTGAGGTCGAAGAGGTTGCTGCCTGTATTCTCCTCAAGGATTTTGATGGATTCCTGTCTCACATTGAGGTCTTTCATCCATTTTTGAATCTACTTTTGTGTGTGGTGTAAATGGTCCAGTTTCATTTTTCTGTAAATGGTGTAAATGGTTCAGTTTCATTCTTCTGCATGTGGCTGTCCAATTTTCCCAACACCAGTTGTTGAAGAGACTGTCTTTTTTTTCCATTGGACATTCTTTCCTGTTTTGTCAAAGATTAGTTGACCACAGAGTTGAGGGTCCATTTCTGGACTCTCTATTCTGTTCTGTTGATCTGTGTGTCTGTTTTTGTGCCAGTACCATACTGTCTTGATGATGACAGCTTTGTAGTAGAGCTTGAAGTCTGGAATTGTGATGCCACCAATTTTGGCTTTCCTTTCCAACATTCCTCTGGCTATTTGGGGTCTTTTAATAGCCATATTAAATTTTAGGATTATTTTTTCCATTTCTTTGAGAAAAGTTGATGGTATTTTGATATGGATTGCTAAATGTGTGGATTGCTTTAGGAAGCATAGATATTTTCACAATATTTGTTCTTCCAATCCATGAGCATGGAACGTTTTTCTATTTCTTTGTGTCTTCCTCAATTTCTTCCATGAGTACTTTATAGTTTTCTGAATACAGATTCTTTGCTTCTTTGGTTAGGTTTATTCCTAGGTATCTTATGGTTTTGGGTGCAGTTGTAAATGGGATTGACTCCTTAATTTCCCTTTCTTCTGTCTTGCTGTTGGTGTATAGAAATGTAATTGATTTCTGTGCATTAATTTTATATCCTGACACTTTACTGAATTCTTGTATGAGTTTTAGCAGGTTTTTTTTTTAAAGATTTTATTTATTTGACAGACAGAGAACACAAGTAGGCAGAGAGACAGGCAGAGAGAGGAAGGGAAGCAGGTTCCCTGCCGAGCAGAGAGCCCGATGCGGGGCTCGATCCCAGGACCCTGGGATCATGACCTGAGCCGAAGGCAGAGGCTTAACCCACTGAGCCACCCAGGCGCCCCAGTTTTAGCAGTTTTGAAGTGGAGTCTATTGGGTGTTCCACATAAAGTATCATTATCTTCTGTGAACAGTGAGAGTTTGACATCTTTGGTGATGCGGATGCATTTTATTTCTTTTTGTTGTCTGATTGCTAAGGCTAGGACTTCTAGTACTATGTTGAGTAGCAGTGGTGATAGTGGACATCCCTTCCTGACCTTAGAGGAAAAGCTCTCAGTTTTTCCCCATTGGGAAAGATATTCACTGTGGATTTTTCATAGATGGCTTTCATGATATTGAGGTATGTACCCTCTATCCCTACATATGCAAGCACTCTTAATAAACATACCATCTAGAATATTAGAGGCTTTTCTGTATACTAACCCTCTTGACTTCTCTAAACTTTATGAAAGGGCCAATGTGACTGTTGAAAGAATTACTTGTTTCTTATTCTGTAGAATTAAATTGGATTTAATCATCACCTCATATATAACACATCCCTTTCCCCTTCATCCCCCTACCACACACACTCTAAATTTAATTAAAATAACTGAAATGAAACTAGAGATAATTTGTTTTTTAAATAGACTGCCACATGCTCCATTTACATAAAACCCATTAGTTTGCATTAAATACAAATTAGCTGCTGATATGAATTAAATCACGTATAAATAGTTCAGAATAGCCGCAGAACCAGGCATTTTAATTAATATAACTGTTAACCAGATTTATTTGTAAGGTAATCAAGACTCGTACTCATTTATTCCTCAGTACAATAGGCCAGTACAATAGGCCAGGCAACACTGGCTGTCCTAGAACAGGCCATCCTTTCTATAGGAATACAAGTCCAGAGGAAGATTGATTAAGTTTTCCAACTTCAAAGTGTGCAAATGATGAAAGCATACCAGTTTAGAGATTATGGCATCTGGAGGATAAATGCAGAATCCCTTCAAATAATTAACTCATATTTTTACAATTTATTGATCACCTGAAATATCCAGCTTTTCTTCCTCCTTCCATAGCTTACTCATGGTTTTAATTTAAAATGAGATTTTTAAGAACTATGAAATAATTTTCCTTTGCTGCTATTCTTATTTTGACTAATTTATGCATCACTAATAAGTATTTCATAGTTAATAAGAACCTTCCAAACTAATTAGAATTTAGAGTTTAGCAAATATGTCTGTTAGTCCACACTCATTTTGTTCCGAGTAACTGAATCTTAAAGTGACTTAATGGACTTAGATTCATGTGGTTAGGAGCAGAGAAATGAAAACCCACATTCTGACTTCAGGCACAACTAAATCCAACACTCTTATTAAGTCACAAAAATAAAGATGACTCTTAACGGTGACTGAGGAACGCTCTTCTCTATAACTTCTGTTCTTTGGCACGTGCTGCTGTCATGGTGGAAAGACAGCTGCCAACAGCTCTAAGCTTCATGTAAGCTCTCATCAACACCCATTTTTTCCCCAAAAGTTCCAATAAATGTCCCTCTCAATAAGCCTTAGTTGCCTCAATAATTTATGCCTCTGCCTATGACAACCACAATGTAAAAGAGAACAGAGTGCTCTAATTCACCTGAGTTACATACTCACCCCTGAAGCTAGAGAAGGGGCCGGCCCCAACTGAATCATAGGAATTAAGAGTGAGAGGATGTTTTAATAAAATAAAACGTTGGTTGCTTTCTTAAAAAATTGATGGGGAATAGGTATTGACATGGTTAGTACAAAGAGGAACAGTATCCATTGTATTTTTGTAGTCCTTGTTTCAATGCTAAATTGTCAGTCTTCTTCAGTCACCTCATTTAGTCACTGATTTATCAATCAGTAAAAAAATCAAAGGTCCACAATCAATATTTACCTGCAAAAATCCCTGATGCTAGCAACCACAGGACTTATAAATGGCATCTATGGATATTCAGCAAATAAAGTAACTGTACATTCTTAAAGACTTCATCAGCCTTAAATCATGCTCTTGAACACACAATGTTAAAATATGAATGCTACATTATGTGGGTATTCTGACTGAAGGTTAGAGAGGATTAATGAGACAGGTTTAATTGACTGTAAACAATAAAGTCCTGGGCATTTGTAAAAGAAAAATACCACTGAAGTCATGATATTTAAAATTTTGACATAAAAAAGCAGCATCTCATAGTAGCTGATGAGCCTAAGTAATTGCTTTTAATTTTTGCCCATTTCACTAACAATATTTCATTCCATTGTATCCTATCCCCTTTAGTCTTAAGTGTTATATTTTGTATGACAAATATTGAGACACCAAAGAACAGACATTCTTAACATTTTACATGCTATGAATCCCTTTGGTAATTTGATAAAGCCTACAAACACCATAGAACATTTCTAAAAATATTTTATAATAAAAAAATACAGATCAGAGAGGAAGACAAACCATAAAGACTCAAAGTATACAAACTGAGGGTTGCTGGAGGGGAGGAGTTTGTGGGGTTGGGGTAACTGGGTGATGGACATTAAGGAGGGCACATGATGTAATGAGCACTGGTTATTATATAAGACTGTTGAATCACTGACTTTTACCTTTGAAATTAATAATACATTATATGTTAATTAATTGAATTTAAATTTTGAAAATTTAAAAAATAAAAATAAAATAAATTAAAAATATATAGGACAACCACATGCAGAAGAATAAAACTAGACCATTCTTTTACACCAAGATAAACTCAAAATGGATGAAAGACTTCAATATGAGACAGGAATCCATCAAAATTATAGAGGAGGATATAGGCAGTAACCTCTTTGACATTGGCCACAGCAGCTTCTTTCAAGACATTTCTCTAAAGGCAAGGGAAACAAAAGCAAAAATGGACTTTTGGACTTCATCAAGATAAAAACTTATGCACAGCAAAGGAAATTATCAAAAAAACTAACAGACAATCCACAGAATTGGATATATATATATATATATATATGTATATATATATTTTGCAATATTTGCAAATGACATTTCAGATAAAGGGCTGGTATTCAAGATCTATAAAGAACTTATCAAACTCAACACCCAAAAAACAAATAATCCAGTTAAGAAATGGGCAGAAGACATGAACAGACACTTCTCTGAAGAAGACATACAAGTGGGAACAGACACATGAAAAAATGTTCAACATCACTAGCCATCAGAGAAATACAAATCAAAACCACAATGAGATACCACCTTCCACCAGTTAGAATGGCCAAAATTAACAAGACAGGAAACAAAAAGTGTTGGCGAGCATGTGGAGAAAGGGAGACCCTCTTACAGTGGGAATGCAAGCTGGTACAGCCACTCTGGCAAACAGTATGGAGGTTCCTCAAGATGCTAAGTATAGAGCTCCCCTATGACCAGTGATTGCACTACTGGGTATTTACTCCAAAGATACAGATGTAGTGAAAAGAAGGTGCACATGCACCCCAATGTTCATGGCAGCAATGTCCACAATAGCCAAACTGTGGAAGCAGCCTAGATGCCCGTCAGCAGATGAATGGATAAAGAAGCTGTAATACACATATACAATGGAATATTACCAGCCATCAGAAAGGATGAATACTGACCATTTACATTGACTTGGATGGAACTGGAGGGGATTATGCTAAGTGTAATAAGTCAATCAGAGAAAGACAATTATCGTATGGTTTCAGTCATACATGGAACATAAGGAAAAGCACAAAGGGCCACAGAGGAAGGGAGGGAAAATGGAATGGGAAGAAGTCAGAGAGGGAGACAAACCATGAGACTCTGGACTTGGGAAACAAGCTGAGGGTTAGAGAAGGGAGGAGGTGGGGGAATGGGGTAACTGGGTGATGGGTATTAAGGAGATCATGTGTTGTGATGAGCACTGGGTGTTATATGCAACTAATGAATCATTGAACAGTACATCAAAAACTAATAATGTACCATATGCTGGCTAACTGAATATAATTTTTAAAAAATAGAGAATACAAAGGAAATTAATTATATTGAAACACTTGCCCAAAAAATGAAATTGTAATAATTCCTCTGTAAAAACTTTTAATAAAAAGTGATACTATTGGAGAATAATAGATGATATTTGAAATACTATAACTCTAATGCAATATGAAAATATCCACTATTTCAATTGGGTGAAATGTCACAAGAACTACTAATACTAGTGTGGTTTGTGGCCTATATTCACAACTGAAGGAAATGTAAATTTCAGTTCAAGGTTACTGAAAATAAAGATGTAAATTTTCCCATCCTCAAACATGGACTTCTGCCAAAGGACATTTGGTCATGACTTGAAGGGGAAAAAATGTGCAAATCACTGTAATAAGGCATGCTATCCATCAGCTCTTGGACCCTTATTGCAATTTTCTTATTCATCTCTCGTTGATTCCCTGCCATATTTTCACAGTAGCAATTCCCAGTTTTATTACCCATTTCTATCCCAACCTTTTCTCTGTGTGGTTAACTTTGCCTCCTACATTATTTAAAGAATGAAAGCAAACTGTCATTAGTTTCCTTCCTCTGTTATATTAGAATGTTTTGAATCTTTGTTTTCACCCATTTTCTTGCGTCTAAGAGATTGTAGAAAACCTATGCCTGCTAGTTAATAGGCCTCATAAAGAAAGGAAGATGCTGTTAAGAGTAAAATCAGAGCTCTGGTGCTCTATTCCTTGCTGCTTGAACCCCTGGTCCTGAGTATGCAAGGGCCTCCCTTTGTCCCATTAAAGATAATGAAGATTGGGCTTGGGTGTACAACTCTGACAATTCATTTGTTTAAAGATAGAAGATGAGAAATGTGATACAACCCAACTCTACTAGACACCATACAAGCTGAAAAGGAGAAAAGCATTTAGATAGGGTACAGTGACATCCCACAAAGGTGATAGTCCTCTACCTTTCAACATCCTGCTTCTCTTGTACCACCGTATGGCACAAGATACCCTAGGTGTAGCTCTTCCTTCCAGATGTTGTCTTTAAGGAACATTGTCCCATAGTCAAGAAGTTTCTTTTCCTACTTTTTTAAACAGAAGACTGATTTTATCATGAAAGAGAATGGATTTGCTTTACAGATGTTTTTGCTGAAATATATGTATTCACCAAGCAAAATGCGTAGAGACCTTTAGAGCCTTTCTTTCCCCTGTAGAAAAAAAGAACTGAATGAGATGACTCCATATTCAGTTACGATTACCACGTGACCGCGTGAGTCCTTTGTTACTCCCTTTGATTCTGAAGACAGGGACATTTAATAAATCCTGGTCACTTGTCAAAATTCTGGCCAGCCGAATTTTACAAATGGAAGGTTTGCAGATGTAGTTCACCATAGAGAAGAGTTTAACTATTTAGGGGACCCATTTTCCCATGGGATGTAACTTTTATTCACAGATCAGTTTCTCTGAAGTGTTCGGGCCCACTATAGGAGAAAGACTATATGAAGCTTTTATTTCTATAGAAACAGAGTATGGTATTAAAAACTCATGCTTACTTAATTAAAGTTGGGATGCCCTGGCTAGCCAAAGGACCTGTGAAGCTCATCTTCAGACATTTTACTACCTTCTGTCTTCAAATCACATGGATTCCACTGGCTGGCGATTTCTGCATACAGCCTTCTTTCAATGTAACTCTCAACTTCTACAGCACTCTACTGTGGCCAGCTGCTGCTTCTCTCTTTATACCTCCAATTCAAACCCTCCAAGGGAAAGGGTGTTTTGAGTCAGACAATCACACTCAGTTTAGGGAGCAAAATGCCTAGGGACTTTTGGAGGCTTAACCTGCTTATTAGAGCTCTAGGGCCAGGCTACCTTGCAATCTTCCATCTAAGATGGTCTTAGAGTCAAATTGCTGGTCCAGTCATCAGTTGCCATAGTGGTGGCATTATGTGGCAAGAAGCCTAGCAACAAGAGCACAAGAAGCTGCTGGGAATAGATAAGGGGCTGAAACAAGCACTAGGTATGTGTTCTTTTCTATGATTTCAGGGAACAGAGCATGCTCCAGAGTTCTCGGCTGTCCATGTCCACATCTGAGGAGTTTATATCTCCCCAAGGATTTATTTTCTGTTGAAATTAGAAAGACTCATTTTCCAAATGTGTTCCTTCCATTGTTCCTTCTAGGGACTTATATTGCTTGCTCTGCTATTTTCATCTCAGTTCTTTCAGTATTGATACTGAGCCACCCTGAAAAGAAAATATAGAAGCTTTTGGAACTAATCAGATTAACTATTAAACTGGCAGTTTGTTTTGATTGTTTATTTGTTTATGTTTTCTTTTAATGTCAGAAGAGTTACTCTTATCTCTCATTCAAGTTCCCTAAACATTTTCATCCTGGTGCTGTGCTGCTGTGTGTTTAGAACATGTGAAAATCTTGAAACCCATTAGAACCACAGACTATCTTATTCATCATTTCTATCTCCAGTGTCCAGTATCGTGTCTGATACAGAGCACATTCACAATAATTATTCCATGAATGAAAATAAGCCTAAGCAAAATGAATTAGAACAAAAGTCTGTTGGCAGAAAAATAACAAGCCAAATACAAATAACTTGATTTCCTGCAGTTTGGGATTATCCAGCTAAGTAAGAGACATCCACAATATACATTACTTGCATATTCTCTGTCTTGCCAGAGATAGAACTGCAAATACACCTGTGTAGACATATGTATGTTTGCATATATTTTGGTGCATAGTGCATCAGTCCTTAAACATATACTTTCTCCATGTCTACTTTTCATGCAGAATATACTAGGAATATATTTGGTATAAAACTGATGCATTCTTTTCTAACTGGCTAAAATAAATTATACCTGTGGGTAAAGTCATTGTATATTTTCGAGATACAGATGAGAAACATTTAATTGTATGTGTGTGTGTGTGTGTGTGTGTGTGTGTGTGTGTACAGACACATGTATATATCAAAAAACAAAAAGACAGGAAATACCAAAAAGCATGAAGATAGGATTGGTTCAGGAAAATAAATTCGTTTATTCTCTTTCATGCTTACACAATATGTATTCAATGCTAGAATAACATGTTTTCCACTGTGTGTGAGCATTAGGTAGCAGGACACTATATCGATAAGGAGATAGATGCAGGCAGCAGTGCCTAGAAAACTCAATCCCTTCACAGCCAGCTGACCTTAAGAGTCGGAAGGAAATCAGTCCAGTTACATAAAACATTGGCAGAGCATGTAATAACTGAAGTGGCACTAATAGTGAAATACAGCAAATGCTCCAGGTCCTTTTAATATCAAAAGGAGGTCAAGCTTCCAGATGTTTCCACTGATTCATAAATAATTGACTACTGTTAGAGTTACACTGCATTACAGTGGAGGTAGACCATGTGGCTAATATTGGTTTAAGTAGTACAAAATAATTCAACCAATACTTAAGGAAAACGTAAAATAACCTTAAATAACATTTATTGATAAGGATGCCCATAACAGGCTCTTTATACAAATTTGTCTTTCTGTCCAATATAGTATTTAGATAGTAAAGCCTGCCAAGTAACAAAGTTATTAAATAAGTGCAAAACTACAGGTCATTCTTGATGCCTAAGACTGTCTTTGAACATTGCTGTGCATGTTGCAAATGTTTATTCTGTTAGCAGTACTTAAAATCCACATATACTATCCGCTGCCCCTCCCTGAAGCTCACTGCAATTACTGCATGTCTTTTTTAACCTAGTTGTCTGAAGGTCTCTAGAGAAACTTTTTTTTTTTCAAGAAACTAACTGCTGTTGAATTTGTTTGTTTGTTTGCTCATCTGTACTCCTCTGAACAGTCCTGCCCTAGAATTTACTGTCACACCTCCAACCACATCCTTCTTCAGTCAAGCCTTAATTAGCATTTTGATACTTTCTCCATAAAGATTCAGTAAAGATTGATAGCTGGTGCCTGCATGGCTATTTTTTATAGAGTGGTCAAGAAAACCCGCATTACGGTGGAGACATTTAAGCTGATATTTGCATGTTTGGAGGTCATGCAAGAGCAAGGAAGAAGTAGAGGGCCTGAAGACAAGAATAACTTTGTCCTGGTCAAGGAACAGATAGAAAGGCAGTGTGGCTGAAGAGTACTGAACAAGTATCATAGTGGAGCAGTTGGGACAGGGCATGCACTGGCCAGCCATGAGAGCTTAGAAAGCCCAAGTAAGGCATTTGAAATGCACTTCCCATGGGATGGGAAAGCACTGTGAATTTTACACAGGAAAATAACATGTAATAATTTATATATATTTTTTTAAGATTTTATTTATTTATTTGACAGACAGAAATCACAAGTAGGCAGAGAGGCAGGCAGAGAGAGAGGAGGAAGCAGGTCCCCTGCTGAGCAGAGAGCCCGCCGTGGGGCTCGATCCCAGGACCCTGGGATCATGACCCAAGCCGAAAGCAGAGGCTTTAACCCGCTGAGCCACCCAGGTGCCCCGTAATAATTTATATTTTTAAAAAAACATCTTACTGCTGAGTGGAGAATGGATTGATTGCATCAGAATAGAAGTAGAGGCAAGTAAGTTAAAGATTCCTGTGGTAATTCAGGTCAGAGATGAAGGTAGCTTGAACTGAAAAGATTTGAAAATAAAAATAAATGGATTCAGGATATATATAGGAGATAGACTCAATCAGTCTTGCTGATAGATTAGGTATGGGAGTGAGGGAAAGAGAGAACTAAGGATGACAATATATAATATTTGGCTTGAGCAACTTAGAGGATGATGGTGTTTCAGTCCGTTTCCATTTGAGTCCAAAGGCAGGAAAAAACCAGTCACCAGATCAAGGTAGTCAGGCAGGAATCCATTTCCTCTTACTCAAGATAATGGCAGCCTTTTTGTCCTGTTTAGGCCTTCAGCTGATTGGAGAGGGCCCACCCACATTAGAGAGAGCAATTTGCTTTATCAGTTTAGTTTCATCCAAAAATACTGTCACAGATAGACCCAGAATAATATTTGACCAAATATTAGGGCATCTTATGGCTCTGTCATGTTGACATATAAAATTAACCAACACAACCTGTTCTGCATCCATTTATTATGCCTTTCATCCTATTAAAATAGATTCAACACAGATGCTTCTATCTAAGGGCATACAGTCCACAGATGCACTAGGTACCATCCCAGTCTCCTACTCAAGGACAACTCTCCTGTAAATAAACAGTAAATATTTCACCAATCCTCCCTGAACTCTGGTTATTTGCACCATAGCTATATGTACAGAGGAGGTGAAGATAGCCAAAGGTTGGAGGACAATGAGATACAGGAGGGTTTGAGATGACACCAATATTAGGGGACCTAAAATTCCGCCAACTTCTTCAAATTAGATGGTTGGTTTATAGAGATTGGGTTATAAACATAGTTTGGACCCAAGTCTATTTATAGTGATTCTACACTGTGGATAGTTACAGTGGTGCCAATCTGTAATTATTCATAGTTGTTCAACCCTGTGACAAATTACCTCATCCCTTGAGTATACAATCAGGATAAATATATACTGTAGCTCCAGAATTCTCACATTGCCTGTCTGATTCGTAGAGTAAGTATAATTATGGAGGAAAGGCCAAGTGAGAGCCTCTGAAACTGCCTACAATACCCACTTTCCTTTGGCCAAAATAGTAACTAGGAAGCAACAGAGCATCTCAGGAGGAATGGTGTTACAGAGATTAGTGCCACTGTCAAACCCTCATTGGATTCAGGGATAATATTTTCTATCGTCTGGCTCTTAAAAAAACAGATGGAATGTGGCAAATGACAGTAGACTAATGTAAACTTCACCAGATAGTACCGCCAGTCACAGCTGTCATGCTAAATGGGTCCTTACTGGAGCAGATCCACAGCCTCTCTATTTTGGTGTAAGGCTATTGATCAGGTGGCAAATGTTTTCTTCTTTAAACCAAACAAGAGAGAAGAAAAAAGCAATTTGCCTTCATACAGCAGTTGTAGTTTCTGTTTTTTATAGAAATACAGTCATAGGGGAAAAAAAGAAAAGAAAAGAAATACAGTCATAGGGATAAGATCATTTTTACGTTTCACAGAATATCAGCTAATTCACTGTATTTATGACACCAAACAAATTAAATCTGGTAAGAAGTAGAAGTCACTCTTGACACCCTAATAAAACACTTCTTTGTCAAGGAGAGGGAAATAAAACCCCAAAAGTCTGGGAGCCTGACACATGAAAGAAGTTTTAGGGTCCACTGTCTGGTGGCATGCTGGGTTATGCTCTCTCTCTCTAAAGCAAGACAGTTATTTCACTTTGCATCTCCTACTACTAAGAAAGAGATATAGCGATTGGTGGGCTACTGTAGATTTTGAAAGCAAAACACACTGTGTTACAAGGAATGGTCAAGGGCTAGATTTAAGGAATCAAATCAGCAGATTGTTGTGATTAGGTCCTTGTCAGAATGTTTAATCCAAAATCGTGGATCAGTGCTCCAGTGTCAATAAATTCTCTACTTTCCAGCTTTATATTCTTTTTTTTTTAAAGATTTTATTTATTTATTTGACAGACAGAGATCACAAGTAGGCAGAGCAGCAGGCAGAGAGAGAGGGGGAAGCAGGCTCCCTGCCGAGCAGAGAGCCCCATGTGGGGCTCGATCCCAGGACCCTGGAATCATGACCTGAGCTGAAGGCAGAGGCTTAACCCACTGAGCCACCCAGGCGCCCACCAGCTTTATATTCTGTATTCTTCTGGTGAATATTCTTATTTCTAATTTGACCTGTTCCCCAGTACCTGCTGGTATATATAACCAGATGCTAAAATTCCTTAACCAAATAGGCTTAAACAACAAAATGGCTATATTTCTCAGCATGTCTGTGCTAAGAGATCTATCCTGATTATCGGTCAGAAGACAATAAGGAGTGGTAGGTGCAAATTCAGGGTAGAACAAGCATCATCTTATAAGGGAACTGCCTCAGATGTGACTATTGGGTGATTTCCATGGGAAAGGAGTCTGCTTTTGCCAAGTACGGGAAAGGGGTTGCTTCTGCCATCCCAGAGATTTCAGGAAATCTAGGGATTCAAGAAAATCAGTCTTACCCAATCAGTGGCCTCATGATAAGTCTTAGAGTCCCTGTCTTTTTAAAGTCCTGATTTTGATATGGGAGAGCTGTTTAGCTCTCTGTTCAGTGCAGTCTGATTTCTGGTTATAACACGAGAATTTCTTTTCTATTGTTCTTTTTTTTTAAAGATTTTATTTATTTGTTTGACAGAGAAAGAGAGAGAGCATAAGCAAGGGGAGTGGCAGGCAGAGGGAGAAGCAGGCTCTCTGCTGAGCAGAGAGCCCAACAGAGGGCTAAATCCCCAGACCCTGGGATCATGACCCAATCTGAAGGCAGACACAGCCGACTGAGCCACCCAGGCACCCCTCCTCCACAATTCTTATAATTACCTTTACTCTATAACATTAAAAAGTAACTGCCATTGTAAAAAGTAGTACCCTACCTTCTATCTGAACCTTATTCTATTTAACTGTATGTAGATCAGTCCTTAGTAACTACAAAGCAACTATACACCGTAACATATTATCACCCTGCATATCATCAGCAAATGAGCCCTTATTGCCAACAGATCCATGAGTTTTGTCTTCGAGGGCCATTTCTGATACCATTTTAAACTGAGTTCCCTAGAAAGTAGAACCTGAAGCCTTGAACTTTTACTAGAGTTCAATCCCACAGAGAGGGAGTGAAGGGAAATGAGAAGTAAGGCCAGGAGGAAGTATCAGTAAAATGACATAGTATTTAGCTGGCTGCTGCGTCCTATTACGTGCTGCCACCTGATTGGTTGGTTGCACTTACGCCCTCTTCCAGGAGGCCACATAAACAGCTACTTCTCAGTACAATTTATACTCGGAGTGAGAGAGAAAATGTATTAATCTGTTCCTGTATCCCATAGGTCACTCCAGAGGCCTCCTTTCTTCCACTGGTTCAACACACAGAGTTTCGACTCACCCACATCTAGCTTGTGCATGTGTGCATGCTGAGAGGACCTGAGAAGTCTCAAGCCTTAGTGTGTGAACCAAGAAGATACCGACATAGGGCTAAAGGTGTGCAACCCAGACGTGCAGTGAGACAATCTCAGGTTTCATTGTGAAGTTGGTTGAAACCCATGCAGAACTGGGTTGTCTCAACAACAACTAAAACTAGAGATGGGAGAGACTAGGAGAATATGAAAAAAAAGAAAAAAAATATATATATACATATAAAAACATATGGTAGATAGACCAAAATTATGGACTAGAAAACCTACTGAAGGCTAACAATAAGACTACCCAGTACAATTTGGACATTCTTATTTGTGTAGATATATCTTACTTATATCTACCCTGCTGTTTTTATCTGGAATATCAATTTGCATACTAAGATTATAATATAAAAACAAGGATTTCTCCCCATATATATGAATAACTTCACAGTGGTGCAAATTTTTCTATTTTAAGATATATGAATTGCCTGTCAGTAAGAGAACTAAAGAAAAATAAACCTGTGTCTTGCTATCTGGACATCCACACGCATACAAATACACACACGCGCACACACACATGTACATACACAGAAAGGCAGATAACTGCTATCTTCACTAATAAATGGAAAAGTGTGAGTATTTTAAAAAGAAAGAAGGCATGAGCCATTTATATCTTTCTGTAGAATTTATCCTGGTTATCTAGGTTGCATAGACTAGAGGAAAATAAAGTACTTTAAGAATTTTCAACTGCATAAACACCCAAAAATATATAGATACAAAGGTATTCAGCCAAATATACTCGAAGGTGTGTATTTGAGTGTGTATGTGTGTATATGCATACATATGTATGTATGGAAATCTCTTTCTTTGAAAGGCCTTAGTTAATCTCCCACCTCCATGTTTCAAACAACTCTAACAGTACAGATGCAGGTCCAGATCACTTCTGATAATCTGGAGTAACTGTCAATTGTATCTATAAATAAAGATAATTATTGATTCTTTCATGAATAAAAACCGATGGCATAAATACTGTGCATGACTTAGAATAAATAATTTTAAAGTATAATACATGTTTAAAAAGTATACTGTGTGTGTGAGTTGAATTTGTATTGGTTCAAGTAGTAAAATTTTGTCTACACCTTTTTTTTTTACAAATAAATACAGTTGACAGATGAACAATGCAAGGGTTAGGAATGCTAGCTCCCAGTGCAGGAGAAAATCTGCATATAACTTTTGACCCCACAAAACTTTACCAATAGCTTACTATTGAACAGAAGCCTTACTGAGAATATAAATGATCAATTAACACATGCTTTGTATGTTACATATATTAATACTGTATTCTTACAACAAAGTAAGTTAGAGAAAAGAATGTTATTAAGAAAATCATAAGGAAGAGAAAATACATTTACACTACTGTACTATTTTTAAAATCCACATATAAATGGATCCACACAGTTCAAACCCATGTTGTTAAAGGTCAACTGTGTATCAAGAAATGAATAAATGATGAGTATATGGAAAAACAGTTGAAAAAGTGGACTACCATTTCCAAATCAGGTAAAGGTGTGGGAAATATTTTTTCAACATTTTCGTAGATAATATTTTTAACTGTTTAGTTTGTCTTTTAGACTACACCCAGTGGGAACATACTGAGAATTAAAGAGAAGCTCTATCACAAACTCCCGATAAAGTAGAACTTTGCCCCAAGAGCTATAAAGATGATGTGATAAAGATGGAGAAGGGAAAGTGAGCAAGTGTCAAGATGAACAGAATTTTGTTGGAGTCCTAGCTTCAATCTGGAGAATTAGTAATGTCGACACTATTACATATAGAATGCATATATTACATATATTACATATAGAATGCACATGGATTTTATAATAAGATTTCAAATGATTAGCTTTAGGGATTCCTAGTTACTAGTCACAGGAAATTTAAAGCAAGTAAAAAGAAATGAGATTGTAAATGGTACTATTCAATAGAAATAATTTAACCTGAACATACAAATAATTTAGGGTCAATCTAAAATAAAACATATTTATGACTCTGGGAAATTCTTAAGTGCTGAATTTTACATAAAACAAGTACTTTTTCTACATGTTCCTTGGTGCAGCCACGGAAAGGTCATACTGGTTGAAGCCGACAATTGACCACATTAAAGTTTCAGTCTTGCAACTGTGGGGGAAATTTGCCATTTAGTTTCCATATGGTTACTATTGAAACAAAGCCATGTTCTATGTTGTTTTTTTTCCAAGTTGGAAAACAATGAACAACACTTTTTTAGAAATTTTTGATAACTTGTGTTTACAGGTACCCAAGATAATATTTTATTATGTCATGCTATCAAATGTACCAACATTTGAAACTGGTAGATCATATACAGTGTTTAACAAAATCTGAATGCATGTAGCAACAGACAAATCTTTACACAAGGAAAAGGCTGTGTTTTCAATGTTAAATGACCTTATATAATTTTCCTATACAAATATGTAGGTTTTTCATAGAATCCTTATGAACTATAATTATATATTTATTCTTTTAAGTTGTAAAGAACCTGTGTCAGGCTGATTATAACCAGTGGACAAAGTAACCATCATATAATTAGCTTATGCTATACTCTGAATTGATAAGCCTCTAGTCTTTGTGTTCCGTTCCATTCATTATTTCATATTAGGTTTGCTGCCAACTCACTCTCAATAGAAACTCTTCAGGCATCAGTTTTTCCAACAACAATGACTCATATTTTTATGATGAATTAAATATTTTAAATATTTACATAAACCTATTTTTTTACATAAACCTATTTTTAACTTAGCACAAATGAAGAAGTTTATTATGTATAAGTTTTCTCTACATTTGCTGTTATGAATTATTTGGAAAGAAGTATCAAAAGCTGAAAAGATGACAGTTATAATATTTTAACCCACATAGCTCTGTGACTTCATAAATACCTGTAAATGAGAATACTAAACTCATCACTTTTGAATAGTCACAATTCTGCACAATATTATCTTTTAACATACTTAGAGCTAACTAAAAAGAGACTGTTGATTAAATATTCCAAATGAATATCAGTGGTTCAAAAACATCTTTGGCTGGAGATGGTTTTGAGGGTTCCTTCTCCCAGATATTGGGTGGTTTGCCTCCTTATTCGGTTGGTGGTTTTGTCATTGTTGGTGTGACTGTTTCTCAGCAAATATCAGTGTTATAGGAACCTGTAATTACCTCACGGCTCTGTATTTTTAGATAAATGGAAGTTCACAAAATTCTTCTTTGAAGGGAAATATGGAAACTTCTTCAATAAGTTTAAGCAAAAGTTGAGAGTTTATTACAACCCAGAAAATCAGAGCCAAATATTTAATTACTGGTGCTAGCTAGCTGTTAATCAGGGATGCCAGCATTTAGCAAGAGTCCATCCCTGTCAGTAAGCTCACCAGACTTTAAGATTTTTCATGACACCCAAGTCTCCTTGCCTCTTGGCATTAACTCAATAGATCCTAGTCTTTCAACTGCATGTGTCATAAAGGCTTGTTGCTAAATTATTACATGATATTGTTGGGCACTAGTAATAACTCATGTGATTAGAAACTAGGATGAAAGGGCACATTGCTTATTTTTTTAAATTTTTTATTTAAATTCAGTTAACCAACATATAGTACATTTTTAGTTTCAGATATTCAGTAATTTATCGGTTGCATATAACATTCAGTGCTCATCACCTCATCTGCCAAAAGGGCACATTGTTCAAAAGAGAAATACCATTCGAGATTTCTTTTCTTTTTTCTTTTTTCATTCCTGTAACATTCCAATAACCTGCAACTACAGAGACATAATTATATCTAAATGATTTCTCTCCCTGTTTCTTGTACATCTCTCTTTACATCAAGCCCCAAAATATAAGAGCTAATTTTAAGAGATTATTTTAAATATTACTTTTAAATTCCTTTTTTTATTTTTTCCAGTTTCATTGAGAAGTAATTGATATATATCACTGTATAAGTTTAGGATAGACAGCCGGATAGTTTGATTCACATATATTGTGAAATCATTATCGCAATAGGTTCAGCTAAAATACATCATATAATATACAATAAAAATAAAAGAAGAACAGAAAAAAGAAAAAAAGTCTCCTTGTAGTAAGAGTTCAGAATCCACCCTCTTGACAACTTTCTTAAGGTATCACACAGCAGTGCTAGCTATAGTTATACTATTGTACATTACATCCCTAGTACTTATCTTACAGCTCTAAATTTGTACCTTTTAACCCTATAAAGTGGTTTTTAAGAAATTAATAAAAAAGTAGAGGTGTTCAAATGAAGGAAATAATTAGAAGACACATCAGAATATAAAGATATTTTTATATTTCTTTGATCATCTGACCTTCTCTCCACAAAATATTTATGATTCCCTACAAGAATTCTAATTCACTTGGCCTGTCACCACTCACTATTAAACACATTATCTGCAAACCATACTGCTATAGACACTGGAACACTGCCCATTCTCTGTAGTTTCTCTTCAAAAGAAAAAAATCCTATCTCCCATTCTGGGAAGTGCAATAATTTATTCTAATTCTTTTTCTTCAGCAACATTTTTAAAGCAAAAACAAAAGCCAATAATCAGCAGAAGAACCAGAAATACTACAGAAAACCCAACCACTCTTAAATAATATACATTTACTCTCTTCTGCAATTTTTTTACTCTAAGTTGCTCCATTATTTCTAGTATTTATTCCTCCCTGAAAGCTGACTGAAATTTTTGGCCCCAACTCAATTAAATAGGGATTGTCCTCTTTCTACATAATATCTCATTTTGTTAATCTAATTTAGACCTCCCCCCTTCTTCCCATAGTTTCTTCAGTTTCTTACTACAAGGTTGATTAATCTGCACTGTTTCTGATTACGGTTTAATACTTTTCCTCCCTACTATATATATGTTTTTAAAGAATTTCTGTTTATTTAATCTTAATTCAAATGGAAGATTTACTGAGAGAACAAGGGTCCATTCCCTACCACTAAATGATGGAAAGAATGAGGACAACTTGTCTTTATGAAATATTGGGAAAGTCTTTGCTATAGACCAGGCACTAAATTAAGCATCTTTACAGATAGTATCTCATTTAATCTTAATGTCACAGATGATATAGTAGTAGGCATCCTCACACATATGTGGTAATTTCAGGGAGGGTAAGTAATTTGTTTAGGATCAGAGAAATAAATGGGTGCCTGAAGATTTGAGCCCGGTCTTCTGATCAAATCCTATGCCCTTAAAGCAATAACTGGGCTTCTTGATAGTGGCCCAGTGTATTTCCTTGCAGATAATGCTTATTCATTACATTCCAGAGACTCCTGCTGAGTCCATATCAAAAGCTTCTCCTACCAATAAGAACCTCAGAATGCCATGTCTATAGGGTATAAAGTAATACTAACTTTGTCCCCACACTTTCAGTTACTTCACTCCCACATTAGCATTATCAAAGTACCCTTCTGAGCAAATCTGGCTCCATAAAAATGACATTGTAGTTACACTTGCTTGGTTGTTGAACAGCAGTTACAGTGTAATTAGTGCCACTTAATGGAAAGCATTACTGAAGTGCATATCGTTATTAATCAAACTCCAATATAAAACTGGCTACAGTAATAATGAGTGCAATTATGGACTGATGAACTGTTAAACTTGAAAACTGACCCTAACCAAATTTTCTTTCTTCAGAAAGTAATAAAACCCAAAGGGCTGAAAATCACTTTATTTCTCTGGGCTCTCTTGCCACAAAAACAACCTGGGAGATATTTTCTCATGCTCCACGTTTTATAATTTCATGCACACTGAAGCTTGTAAAGTGGTGTGAGTATTGGAAAATGTGACCCCAAAGATAAGGTCAACTCTAATCTGAACCTGACAAGATTTGATCCAGCCCAGACTCGTTACCTACCAGACAATGTAGAATTTTATCCAGCTACTTTACAGAGTTTCACACACACCAGAATCAAACATAAAACATGTCCATTGAGCTTGAATTAGCCAGCAGGCAAATTCAAGTTCAGGGTAAAATACTTGTTCCCTTGAAATGTATTTGAAAAAATCCCTAGAGACTTTTGTAAGAAGAGAGTCCCAAGTTAGTCTTCTCTAAATCTTTCAATGATATTTGACAAATCTTTAATGGCATCTGCATTTCTTAGTATTAGAAAGTGCGTTTAGGGTTTATATGATACCTGACGTGTTTAAGGCATGGTTTATTGCCTTGCCTTATTTTAGCTCCACAGATCTTTCTACTTAAGCTCCTTTCCAAATGAAATATCCTTGCTTTTCCCCGGTAATGATTAGAATGTCTTCTGACTCTTAAGCTTCCTAACCATTTTTTGCAGATGCATGAACTAGCTGTCTCACATCATCTGATCACTGAAGAGGAAAGTTCTTGCTCTGAACCAAGGGCTTGCATTTTATATATATTGTCAGGACTGAAATTTTATCAAGTTAGTAAATACCAGTAAAGAGAATTGGAACAAATTTGCTAAATTGGCTAAATCAGGCATCCCAGAGCTATGTCCAGTAGTGGACATATGTGAACTGGATTTGAAACACGTGAAAAACACACAGAAGGGAAAGGAACAAAAAGAAAAGAGAACTAAAGCCTAAAAATAATTGCACAATCTATTAAAGATGGGAATGAAAACAACCCCCTAAAATGGAAGCAGAAATGTGGAAGAGGAGCCTTGAGAGTTCTGTTCTTTTTACTCCCACTGATAGCTAAAGTATGAAGCCAGCCTCTTTAACATAGCACTCATACAACCTCCTGTGATTTGGCACCAACCTCAAGTTCCAGTCCTCTCCCACATCCATGCAAATGCATACTATTGGATTGATAAATATGCCTTGTGTTTTCTTTGCCTCATTATCACACAATGTTTTAAATGTCTTTTCAGCAACATTCTTGAATTCATTGCATACCTGTGATCTTGAAGATTCTATTGGCGGGGTGGGGTGGAGATGTTTAGGATGAAAAGTAAAGAACCACCAAGAAAGATAATTCAGCTCAGTCCCCCTGATTTAGCCTACTTTTAGCAACTCTCACTATTCCTAAGCATAATCAATAATTCCAGATGCATTCACCAATAATTTTCTCTATCCAGTCTACCCAAATGGGCACCATTTCCTTACTGGATAAAAAAGAGATGAAAGCCTTTTAAAGACAAATGTTATCTAAATTACCACTATCACAATGTAGTTATTTTTTCTGTCATGTTTCAAAATATGATGTTTTCCACTTTATGTATTGAGTTAGTTTGACTCTGAAGTTATACCTGGGCAAAAACCTTCCATTCATTTGAGGCACATTCATTTTGTATACTCAATAATCATATATAAGTGATGCACTTAGGAGAATAAACTTTGAAAGCAAAAAGAGCTGTAACAGTTTTATGTCTGCCCTTTCAGCCTCCCAAAGGCTCTAAAAACTATCTGTATATTCTTTATTATCGAATCTTAATGAAAATAGTAGTATTGCTTTCCAATTTTGCATTTGCAATTTTTACACATTTTATATAATTTAAATACACTTTAAGAATTGGAATTTTTTATTTCTACTGTAAGTTTTTAAATAATTGCTGTTTCACAGATCAAGTCATCTGTGAAGGCCATCAGAAATCTCCCCTTTTTTTGCACACCTCAATAAGTCTACTTATTCCAATGCTGGAATATCCTCAAAGTACTCAATGGTAGATCCATGTAGGTAAGGTTTTTTTAATCTGAAGTGAGGCATTGTGCCAAATAGACATTTTATTAACAGAGATACTGCCTTCATATATGTTGTTAGTATTTATTCTGTCCTCTGAATAACACATACTAATGCTAAATTTCCCCCAAATTTTGTTAACTGGATGAAGTAATCTATCTCTTCATTACATTAAAGATGAACAACAACAACAACAACAAAAAAAAAAACTCTTACAGATAACACAGAAAAAAATCAGATTTCCTAGGATGAAAATTAAAGCCAAAATAACAGTTCAAATGATACGGTTGTATCTGAGAATTCCAGTCAGTGGCAATTATTATGTCTCTATTAGCTACCTCACCTTTACATAGTTAACTTACTATTTTCCCAACATTTCCTGCTAGTGTTAATTAGCTGTACTAGCTTCCCAATTTTGAGGCTTATCAAGTGAACACAAGATGAACAACTTTTACAGAACTCTTACAAGTACATTCCTAACTATAAAAATGGAAGCTAAGGGACGCCTGTGTGGCTCAGCTGGGTAAGCGGCTGCCTTTGGCTCAGGTCATGATTCCAGCGTCCTGGGATTGAGTCCCACATCGGGCTCCTTGCTCGGCGGGGAGCCTGCTTCTCCCTCTGCCTCTGCCTGCCTCTCTGTCTGCCTGTGCTCATTCTCTCTGACAAATAAATAAATAAAATCTTTTTTAAAAAAAATGGAAGCTAAGTGTTAGAGATGTATCAAAGAGAAAGTGACAGTATAACGTTCGCCAAATTTTAAGTATCCCCCCAAAAAACTGTACATACTAAGAGAAAATAAATAGATCATTGTACTTCATTGCATGAGGTAAATCCAAGACAGCTCATTCATTTTCCTTTCCACAAAAGGCCTTCTCCTTTACTAAGACTGATAAGAAAGGAAGATGTGAACTGAGCTCAGTCCTTCTCTAATGCATTAAGAACTCAGCACATGTTACTTAGATAAAATATAAAGTATGCTAAAAGATTTGTGTGTACATTAAAAGGATTAACCATTTCACCTACTCCAGAAACTAAAAAAAAGGTATGGGTGTGTATGGGCATGTCTTTGTATGTGTGTGTTTGTGTGTGTGTATTATATTCACTCTCCATCTATAAATATTTATCACATTTAACTGCTGCAAAAAATTAAATCATATTTTATTGCAGGGCAAAGATGTGATTCTATATCAGGTGTTTGAGAAGGTATGTCTCAGAAACCCTTTGAAATGTATGCCTGGCAAAAAATAACAGCTCTGGGCAGAATCATTGTAATGTTCCCTATTAATGACTCCAATTTTTAAACACTTTTCTTCAGATAGAGGGGGAGAGGTACTTGCAGGTCAAATGAAACCCACCAGTCCAGGGCCAAAATGATTGTTAGAGTTCATTGTAATTCCTAGAATGACTTTAACTGAACTGTTAATGCTAGAAAGTATCTAAAAAATTATGTGATTCAAGTCCAACATGGAGCTTGAACTCACGACCTTGAGATCAAGACCAGAGCTGAGATCAAGAGTTGGATGCTTAACCAACTAAGGCAGCCCTCAACTTATTTGCACAGAATAAAGTACTGAGAGAGAAGAGAGAGAAGTTACAGGCAGTGTCCTAAATCGGGTCCCAGTTATTGTCAAAATATAGGCTGGAAACCACATCTTCTGGCAGCTCCCTTAGAGTATTTCCACCATATTGGAGAAGTATTATTTATATCCCACATATGTTCTTCACCTTTGAAGGATTTTTTGTGGGACCCCTTTAGGCAACAGTTCTTTTTACTGCCTTTAAAACCCAGCTTGATATATGCACATTCTAATCTCATAAGAACCTCTAACATGATTTGGGCAGTGTGATCAAGGATAGTGGTTTGGGGGGAAAAAAATAAAAACAAAAAGATAGTGGTTTGGGAATTGGAAGAATCAAGATTCACCCTGGCTTTGCCAGTATATAACTTGGACTTGATCTTCAATGTGCCTTTCCTTTGGATGCAAAATTAGGATTATTTGTTAGGTTACGTTCATATCCATTCCAGTATGATTTATATCATTGTTTACCTAAACTTTTCAAAGTCACCCTTTGTTAAAGATAAAACTCTAAATCTGAAAGTAGCTCAATAAAAATGCAAAAGTGTATTTGAAACATACATTGAGAATTTCTACATGAAGACCATAATTATTTTAATCATTATGATATTTACGTAGTTTTAGTCAAACACAATTTTTAGGGCAGTAAAATTCATCTTTTCCAAAAATTTTTATTACCTTTCTGTAATTTTGGGGGGCTTTTCCCACTAGTAAAATATTGCAAATCTAAGAGAAATATTACCCTTAAATTTTCAGTCTTTACACCTTAGAAAGAATGCAAGTACTGAACTGTTGCAAAAATGTCCTCTTAAATATAAGATTTGAATGCAACAATCCCAATTTCTAAGAATGCCTTGCCTATCTTTAAAATATTTTAAATTGCTCATAGTTTAAGTCCCAGCTCATTAGACATGTAATATCACCTGCATTTTCTATTTCCATGAAGAGTATATGAAATAATTTTTCTGAACTGTCCTAGAAGGAATACATTTTAAAATGACTTCCGATTTTTGTTTTTTTCTCAGATTTGTTTTGTTGTTATTGGTGTTGTTTTTATTAATGTAGGCATTTTGCCTAAGATTTATACAAGTCATATTTCTGTTTCATATAGTTGACATAAAATAATCTTGACTTTTCTACTTGTCTTATACAAGCATTTTTTCATTTATTTAGCCTCAAAATAATTGCCTGAGATAGTTATAAGAAATAGTACTACTAATTATTGTTATAGGTTGTCTTCGATCAATGCAAGCCCTGTTGACTTGTAAATACACTAGTGCTGTGAGAGTCAGAATAAATCATTTACTCTTCAGTTATGTTTCAAAATTTTATTGTTCCAATCAATTCAAGAAGTTGTTGTCATCTGATGTAACCTAAATTCTCTTGAACTATGCTTTTAAACTTTTTAAACTATTAAACCACCAGCTAAGAACATTTTGATCATTTTTACTTTTGCAGGTCTGAATTTTGGAAAATGTCCTTTGATTTTTATATGTAAAAAACTAATTATACTGCAGAATATACATTTTCATGCACGGTGTTCACAGAAATTCTAATGCAGACAAGCAGTAAAATTACTACTCTGTAATTTATTTTTCCTAAAATGCAAAGAAACGTAAAGTTTCTTGTCAAAAAATCCTTTCTATTTTTAATCAAACAGTGGCTCTGTACTTTAATTGTGTTGCATTATGATATTTAGTACTCAGAAAGACTCCCTTGTCACTGATTTGAGTCACATAGGTAGATGCAATTCAGTTCCTTCTATGTCAGTGCATGTTAAATGCAACACTCCAGCTATGATAGTTATCTTAATCAAAGACTTCTAATCATACTCATTTGTATCTACGAAAGTGGTAAGTTTTGAATTCAAAAGTAAATGGTTATTTTATCTTTTCACCAAAAATTATTGTATTTTTTTTAAAGATTTTATTTATTTATTTGAAACAGAGAGAGAGAGAGATCACAAGTAGGCAGAGAGGCAGGCAGAGAGAGAGGAAGGAAAGCAGGCTCCCCACTGAGCAGAGAGCCCGATGCCGGCCTCGATCCCAGGACCCTGAGATCATGACCTGAGCCGAAGGCAGAGGCTTAACCCACTGAGCCACCCAGGCGCCCAAATTATTGTATTTTTTTTACTTCTTTATACTTCTTAGCAGACATTTTCAAGAGAAAAATATATATAATAGAAAAATATACATAAAAACAAAAATGTCTAGAAAAAATTTTTTTTACTGTTTTCTACACAATTATGTCAACATAAGTAGAATTTCAAAGAAATATTCTGTCTGGTATTTTTATCAGCTGCCAGTCACTAGTGTTTAGTAAATACACACTATGCTTCCAGCACAGAATTAGGACTGATAATTAATGGTTAATTAAAAGCCCAATCTTCATCTTAAAAAAGTATTAATGAAATTACATTAGTTTCACAAACTGGAGATTATAATCACTTTTATTTACTCTGAAATTTGTTATCTTAGACTGGTAAACTCATAGAAAAAGACTTTTCACTTAAAACAACAACAAACAAGATGGGAGAAGGAGGGAAACTGAGTAATCAATAGATAGAAGTTTATTATTAATGTTATAGCAAATAAATAGTACATTGCTTTATCAGAGAAAATAATTCTATAATGGGATGAAAACCCTGAGCTTAGAAAGACCCAGACTAAATAAATCCCAATGAAATACCTCTTGGCTACCTAGCACAGTTTCTAATGCACCATTCACACCCCAGGATCAGCTATGCCCTGGCAAGCCCTATTTCTGTTATATTGTAACATCAATAAGTCCAACATATCTTAGAGATTTTTAAGTAAGCGAGGAACACCATTGTGTTCTATTTCACATTTTGAGGTTTTCACACCAAGAATTATCATTTTCATTTTGTCTGTTTTCTCAGCTGACCTCTGTGTTAAATTCAATTATTTTTAAAAAATCATATTAATAACAGCATGACCTGAGAAACCAATTTGTGTCCCTGGAACGAAGTGAGATAGTGTAAACATAATCAGCTGAAGAAGAAGAAGAAGAAAAAAAAAAAAAACATTGTGAGATAAAGTTTCAAATTCCTATTTCTGAAATTTATTCTGTTTGCACTATACAGATCTTCTCTAGAGAAGATACCACTAGGCTAACTTTTCAGCCTGTTCGAAGGCTCCCCCAAATGCAAAAATATGACCTCTAAAATTGTAATATGTTTCCTATCACTTCACACTTGGCTAAGTTTGGGGAGACGGCCTCCTCATACCATCCACTTGTTCCTCCCGGTCTCAACCTACATTAACTTTCCGGTTTGGCATTGATTGACTAGTGACTTGTGTACTGAGGTAATAAAGATGGCATTGAAATGCATTTGTGGGAATAGGCTAAAGGTGAAAAGGAAAAATGCATTTTCAATTGGACTGGGACCCTAAGAAATTTATTTTTTTATTTTCCTTTTGTGGATTACCACTGCTCCTCAAGTTGAATATTGTGGTTCTGTAAAAAGAAATTTGCTAAGTAACCCCTTACTTATTCTGCCAATTACTTTTTTGTGTATACTTGTAATTAAACCCATTCTGAGATTCAGGTCAGCTTTACTGCACAGCAATCAATACTAACTTGTAACAAAGGAAAAGAGACAATCTCCGTTGTTAGTAGATTTTGCCTGTACTTGTACAAATAAGATTAGAAGCAGCATGTAGAGTGAGCTGTGAGTACATGACATTTTCCCAATAACAGTTTTTCATTATTTTAAAGTGTGCGTGAAACCCCTGCCACCCTCAGTCTTTTTGGTCTCCCGCATATGTCACTGAGGATTCGGCTTTGGTTCATCTTTAGCTAACACAAAGCAAGGACTCCTCGGTCCTCCTCCAGGACCTGCTGTCCTCACCACCCAAAAGATTAATGTATTCCAAAAGAATACAGCTTTCTGGAAACAAAATAACTTCCTTTTTAATGTAAATATTTAAAATTAGCATGAATTTACAGACATAACTCTAATTTTTAAAATAACAGAACAAGACACACTACAACTTGTTTAAGACATGAATTTAAAAGTCAGTAAAAATAGATGTCCATAAAATAAAACATTATGTAATGCACACTGAAAAATATTTCTTTCCTATTTTTTTCCTCTGTGGTTTTTCCTCTCTGTTTTTGTTTTATGAAGATATTTCATGTTCCCAAGTATTTATGTTATTTTGTGGGGGAAAGTTTTTACTGAAGGTATTCAAATGTCTTGAATATTCAGAAGACAAAATGGCTAGCAGCATACTCAAGAAAGATTTATTCCCCTTCACATTTCCAAAAAAGAGTGGGTGAAAAGTACAGTAAAGTTGCTTCACTTTTCAAATAACGGCTGAGTTAAAATACTGACAATGGTCATAGCATAATTCATGAGGCCAGTATTCACATTACAATTATTATCAGAATGCCTAGCTTACAATTCAAAACCTTTTACTATCTATATTACATTATCGTGGGTTAAGAGCATAATGTCAGCTCCCTGAACTTTCCATTGCATTGCTTTTGTTGGTTTTCATAAGGCTAACCCTTAGAGGTAGAGGTACTTACATCTTGAATTATGAGGATTTATACTCTTTCCTCAGTGCTTGAGATTTATATTCATCAATGTTAAAAGATGTTAGACATATAAATCTCTATGGATCAAGATAAGAACATACACCCAAAGGGGATTTGAATGTACTCTTTATATTTACTATTAATGTCCTTGTTACCATGGCTGTGTAATTTGAGTTCATATGCATACATACTAGAAAGGTAAAATATTAGATGTCACATTTCTTTCATTGCTCTTGAAATGAGATAAAAGAAAAAAATTAAATATGAAATCTGTACTAGGCAAATGTTTCCATATTTGCCTTTTTATCCGTGTACTAGCTTTAATTATAGACACCATTGAATCATATTCATGGCCAGAGTTGCGCTTCTCCTTTCACAGACTTACCTGACAGATAGAAGAATGAAGCAATACAAGTAACAATTCTGAATTCATTATTCAGTGAACACAATGTTGCTGAACCTAAAACTTGCCCCAAAGTTTTCCAGCGAGAAGCAGCATGTTTTTCTTATTTGAAAAAATGTAGAATAATTGCTGAACAATTTCTTGTGTTCTAATTTTATACGAGAGACTTCAAAAATCCACAGTATCTTTTATTTTGCTGCATTATTTTTCGTTCTAGCAAAATATAATTCCATTTTCAAGCGGAAACAGTAGTCACATTTTTCCCTTTTATTCTTTTTAAATTTCCAATTTTCTAATAATGGTTTTAAGACATGATTGTCTCCCTCAGAGCATAAAAAGCGGCTTTAGTGGACATCATCACACACTTCTCTGAGCAACTTATATGTCCTTGTGTTTTCAGTTGCACAAAATAATTTGAATTACCTATTCTTTATTCATAGGGTTGCTAGATGAAATACAGTACTTCTAGATAAGTGAATTTCAGATACACAAAGAATACTTTTTAGTATGATATGTTTCATTCAATATTTGGGTCATATATGCACTGAAAATATAAATATTCATTTATTTGAAACTCAAGTTTAACTTGAGTGTTTTGCATTTTTATTTGCTAAACCTGGCGTCCTTATTCACTTACCTATAATTCTTGATATGAAACAAGGTTCTGGGGTGTTAATCCTACAGTTTAGTTTGATTTAGTTTGATTTTGTAAATTTCTGTTGCAGTGGTATTCAATGCAAGCTTAATAATGTCATGCAAAATAAAAAAAACTAAAAGGACAAACCTGTTTAAATTATCAGGATTTTTGGTTATCTGAAACAAGGGCAGTTTTAAAAATAATGTCACTTTTCTACTTGAAAAGGACAGTACCATGTGGGAGAATGAAGAGCTCAGGGGACCGATAATGAGATACAGGCCTTTCATTGGTTTGAATATAGCCCTAGGTGGTAGTGACTGAAAGTTTTTGCCATCTGGTACCTGATCAGTAGCTGATGTGAAGCTGTTGATTTCACTTAAAAAAAAAAAAAAAAAAAAAGTCAAGGCAAATAGCAAGTATTCAAGAAGGGTAATTGTACTGTGCACCATACCTCCGTAACCTTGACTGAATCATTTTAATTCTGCCTCAAATTTCTCCATCCAGAAAATATACTAGTCATCTATCTGTCCTTGAATTAAAATATCATCTGGTATTGTAAGACAATTTAAAGATAAAACTATACATTAAGTAGTAATTCTTTTATTCCAAATAGCTATGGTTTTCTAATTTGTAGTAATTAGGAAGAAGCTATATAGATATTTTAAAAGAAGTAACAACTAAGATTTTTCAGGAGCCTATAGTACCCTCAAAGCTGAATGATAAAAATGATTCGGCTTGTTATTTAGAATAGTTCTTAGGAAAGCTACTATAGGAGAAACATGGAAGTGTTCATTTCAATAAGGTCCAAGATCCCTACCTTCCTCTCACTTCCCAGTTCCTTCCCCTTTTCCTTTGTCTTGAGAACCCTGCATTTCAGTTATAGTGGAAAGGGGAGCGTGGGGTTTACAGAAGAAAACTAAATTTAAGATCCAGACCTGCTATTCCATGCTGGACATCCTTGAGAAAGTAACTTCAACTTTCCAAATCTCTAAAATAAATAGTATGATTCTTGAATCTATGTTTGACAAGAATAACTTTTTTTCATATAAACAAACAAAAAATGGCAATCTTGTGCCTACTTTTTGAAGAGGTTGATTTGGTAATATATGACAAAAGTCTTAAGTTTCACTTCCTGCCTTTCTCTTCGGAAAGAGAAAATGCAAAGGAAGGAAAAGATACAGCGGTGGGAAGAGCCTGGCCTGTAAGAGGAGTTATGAGCAGTTCGAAATAGATAGGGTATGAAATATGAAGTACAGTCAGGAATTAAACTGGAGAGTGTCATGGACCAGCTCAAGGAGGGAATTGTATAACATACTAGGGATTTTATACTCTATTTTGTAGACAATGAGAAAGCTTTTAAGCAAAAGAGTAACTTGTTCAAATTTGTATCTTAGAGATTGTTCAAATTGAGGCAGCTATATTAGAATAGATCAAGAAGAGAAGAAAAGGTAACTTGGAAAGTTGTGACAATAAATCCATCCAAGATAAATGAAATCTTGACTTAAAGGAATAAAGAAGAGAAGTGGGATGACCTGGATATGAGAGCTATATTAATGAGATAGACTGTGCTAGACAGTGATGTTAGAGGTAGGAAGTAAAAGAGAGATGTCCCCTAGGTTTGGACCTTGGGTTACCATGAGATAGATAATGGTGTTATTAACAGAGTTTGGGAGTTCAGAAACAGGCATAGGTTTGTGAAGGAAAGGCAGTGTGTTTAGTTTTCAGTCTGTTGAGTGGACTACTTTGCAGGTCTACCAATGTCAATTACCTAGTACTCAGCACTACTTAAGGTCTGTGGAGTTTAAAGGAGAAGACTGGGTGGCAGATGTGGCTTTGAGAGTCTTTGGGAGACTTTGGGAGTCATTGGTCAATGTTCTTTAGTTAGGATAATTAGAAAGAGATCTCTTAAAGTGTCATGGAACACATACAGAACTAATATAAAGCCTATCATATAATATTTCCAGAGGCAATACCCTCAGTGACACCAAAAACCTGGCCCACCAACTGAGTTACTACATCTGCTAAGATCAAGAAGCAATAGAATCAGAAAGCTGCTAGCACATCTGCCAGAATCAGAACCTTGCCCAATATGATAAAAATTCATCTTTTCAGAATAGATTCCGTTGCCCTGACCCTGGACATGCATGAAATGAGGAACCAAATATCAGGGACTCTGCTAGGAATATCAAAGATACAGATCTTTGCTTGGCAGAAGATCCATGCAAACTCTACCTCACATCTACCTTGCAACTCTCACATGGTGCATTGGCTTCAAAGAGCTAGAAAAAATACCAAGAGTTTCCAAGGTGTTTGGGAAATAAAGTTGTTAGTTTTCCAGTCTCTAAAAAGAGCCTCAAGTAGGGGACTGGAATGGTGTTCAGTGCGTCAATCTGCCACGTTTTCCAAAGTAAGAATGAGATAAAAAGAATGTTTAAAGAAATCACAGTAGATAGCAATAAAAGAGAACATATGGCATTAGAAGAGAAATAAGTGAGCAGTGAGGAGAATGGTGGCCAAGAACAGAAACCAAGAGAATATCTGTATCTAAAGGGTACACAGAGAGGGAGGAGGTAAGAAATTCTGAGATGAATATAAAAAGTTGGAAGGAAAAAATAGCAGCAGTTGGCACTTTGAGTATCCAAAGAAAAATCATTTTCATAATGGGAATTTTCAAATCGTATGATGCATAGAGGTCATTATGTTTGTCAATTGGTATGTCATTGGTGACCTTTGCTGGAAAACAGGTGAGATCAGGAACCAGATAGCAAGGGATTAAAGAGTGAATTAGAGACAATGATGTAGAGATAGCTTGATTCTGGGAGGTAGGGAGGATATAGCAATGAGTAGAGGGAAGAAGATAAAAGAAGAGACAAGGACTTTCATGAGTGAAGGAAGATCTGAGCATATGTTTTTTGGCCTATGTGAGATAAGCATTTAAGAGGAAAAATTAAGAATATAAGGTGATGGACTCAATGACGAAGTCAGGTCCTGAAGTAAACAAGGAGTGATCAAGAGTACAGAAAGGGAGTCACTTTTTCCTCAGAATCTAGAAGAAAAATGGTTTGAATGAGTCCAGATTTACCAGAGTTTGGGAATACCAGTGGGAAATGGAGGGATTTATCAAAATGACATATTTAATGCTTACTGTTGGGGAGGAGGCATTGAAGTAAATGACTTGGGCAGGGGATCATACCTTGGAGTACTCCTGAGTGAGATGAAGAGACTTAGGAACATGTAAAAATTTGACAGGTAATATAACTGCCCAGAAAACTCAGTTGAGGCAGGGGACCATAGAGTTCTGCTTGCCTAATCTCCATAATTACATGATTTCCTCCTCATCCTGGGTGCCATATATGTAGATGGTTGAACTGACTCAAGTTGAGTTAGCAAGAGCTAAGCCCCACTTTACTGGATTTTAGAGACATAAATTTGTTAGGGTGTCATTTTGGCCAATATAAATGAAATGACAACCTAAAAAGGTAAAAGTTTATTTTTCTCTCTGATACAGATGGTATGGCAGTTCTCTTCCACAAATATGCCAAGGGACCAGCTGCCTTCTGTCTTGTTGCTCTATCATCTTTAAAATGTGCTTCCCAACTCATGGTGCAATATGGTTAAACCTGCTCTCAAAATCATGACCTCATTCCAATTAGTGGGGAGAGGATAAAGGGAAGGCCAAAATGTTTATACCTAACACTAAAGGCTGGGAAATCTAGTCTTTATCTGGGTAGCTCAATTAAAATTATATGGCTTAAAAAAAAAAGGAGCAAATTGTTTGCATGGGAGGATACTATTCTGAAAGCATTTTTGAGGAATAGTAGGCTAGAGTGAAATATTGAATATTTTTCTTTTTTTATTATGAGTCCTATGATTTTATAGAACTTATGTAAGCATCAATCCCTCTTGAATTTTTGGAAGGGTGAATTAGCATCTGCAGAATAACATTAAAAAAAAAAAAAAAAACAATGAAAGAAAACTCAAATTTCTGCCACACCAGCTTGGGCCAGGCACTTAATCTCTTATTATATATTTTTACCTCTTGTTTGTTAAATTATAATCAATGTAAGCCAAAAAATTGAAAAAAAATTTCCAACTTCATGGTAACTGATTGCTAGTATTCCTCAATACCCCCTCCCCGCTAAGGAGGTGTGAAGAGAGAAACTGAGAGATTGAGATAGAGATGAAGGAGAAAGAGAAAGAAGAAGGAGGGAGGAGGGAAGAAGAGAAAGAGAAAGAAAAAGAAAAAGAGAAAGAGAGAAAGAGAAAGAGAAAGAGATTGGGGCCTCACTTGCAGTTACTACTTTATTTGTGTTCTGTTTGTGTGGAGAAGGAGGATTCTTCTACTTTTAATGGTCCATATCCCAGAGCTGTGCCCATTCCCCTAAGATTTCCAGTACCAAATAGTTCTTACCGTCCAGAAGCTGTTCTTGATAATCAGGCTACATTTGTTTTATGCCTGGTATTACCTTCAGCCCTCAGTGAAATGATTCTGCTGCAATATCAGTGCGAGGTAGACAGCCTAGCCTGTTTTCATGTTCCTTATTCCTCATCTCTTACAAAGTTCTCTGTACAAATCATCATCTATTTCTTTAATCAGCTTCAGCTGCACATCTCTGGACTCATTCCTTTGTATCTCTTGGATCCTAGATAGTCAACTGAATGGAGTTTTTCTTATTAGTATTTCAAGGAGAAGAAATATTACTTCTCCTTCCAGTGGCATTGTTTGAGTCACTCCATGGAAGCTTTTAGTTCTATTTATGATAACAAAATGAGCATTGATATCTATATAAGTGATATTAGATTTGATTCATCTTTATCATTTTTTTTCTTGCTGTTACCTGACAAAATGCATCTATACCAGATAAAGGTATATTCTTTATTATTTAGTTTTGATTTTACTCCACAGTTTCACATAGCCACATTATGGTTGGTGACAACTTAATAGAGCAAATCATTCATTTTTTTTCCCTTTTTTTCCCTTCTCATGCTCATCAGGAAAAAATACTGCTTCTTTTCCCAATCTAACACCCATGGTGTCAGAGCATCTGCCTGCCTGCCTGCCTGATGACACATTAAATTATGCTTTGGTCTAGTTTGAAATAAACTTTCTGACACTTACCCCGATAGCATGACCCAATACCAACTTAGATAATAGTTTTTACCTAATTGAAAAAAAGAACTAGATGTTTAAAATATCACAACCCTAAAAAGAATTTTAATTCAACCAGAAGGTACCAACGTGCATATAATTTAAATGATCACTGAAGAAGCTTGGTACCCAGGAGAACTTCTCGCTTAAGGGGAGTTTCAAAACTAGAGAAGTCAGTATATGTCAGGTCATTTCTCTTTAGACATGAACTCTTGACAAACTTTGTTTGCTCAATCTCTATAAGGCATGCACAAAGTAATGATGAAATTAGTAGTAGCCGTATTGGTAGCTAATACGTGAATTACCTCTATGTGTCAGTCACTTCATGCATTTTCATATTAGACATTGTTAATATGAGGAAACTGAGGCACAGAGAGATTTTTTTTTCTTTAAAGATTTTATGTATTTATTTGACAGAGAGAGAGAGAGAGAGATCACAAGTAGGCAGAGAGGCAGGCAGAGAGAGGGGGAAGCAGTCTCCCTGCTGAGCAGAGAGCCCGATGCGGGGCTCGATCCCAGGACCCTGAGATCATGACCTGAGCCGAAGGCAGAGGCTTAACCCACTGAGCCACCCAGGCACCCCGAGAGATTTTTTTTTAAAGCAACCTAGCCACGACTGGTAACTAGTAACTAGTAGTAGAGCCATAAATCAAACATAGAGTCTGACTCCAGAGTTGTACCCTTAATCATTGTGCTGTAGATGCCTAGAAACAAATATTTTAACATATTAATCCTCTTTCCTTTGTGATTAGTGGGTTGTTAAGGGAACTGTAGTCAGATTGATGATAATAGAGCAGTTTGAGATGAGCATCCGTGCTATGTAAATGACAAGGAAGACAGTAGTACAGGGCTAAGTCACAATGAAAAACACTGAGCCCTCATCTTACAAATATTAAACACCATCTGTTTCACAATAATTCATTGATCATTTTTCACCATTTTTATAGAAATGCTGTATTTTTTAAATTATTTTCAATATATACATTTTATAGTGATAATAATACAATTTTTTATATTTGTGGTGTTTTGTTAGGTCAATTATATTTCTTCATTTCTGTTACTTGCAACACCTCCCAGTTTAGCACAGGCTGTAAAGTTCTTCAATGTGCTATTCTCAGATTCTTCCTGAATCATTAATAAATGATAAATGTTAAAAATGATCAGTCCTAACACCACATTCTGTTGCACCCCCCCCCAACACCTCCTACACTTTTGCTTCAGTTGTCACTTTATTCTTATGCTTTATTTATGGTCTTGAAGATAGTTTTGAATCCATATGACTATTTTCACTAAATTTGAATCAGTTTAGCAAATAACACTTTTAAAGTGTTGCATCAATTTTTTTTTAATTTGAATTCTACTCTAAATTTGAATCTACTCTACTCTAATTTTGAATCAGTTTAGCAAATAACACTTTTAAAGTGTTGCATCAATTTTTTTCCTATAATCGAAACATTAAATGCCCTTTGCATTTACATTACCCTGTATTTATTGGTATATCTTTTAAAATGGGAGAGGAAGACTTGAAAGTATGTTTAGTTACCTATTAATAATATTTACTAATTTCTACTATTTTTGTTGAAGCATAGAGCTAGGGGCTGGTGAAAACAATATCCTTATGATAGGATGAAAAGTATTGCATATTTTAAACTCATGTTCAACTAATAGGGCAACTTTTCCCCAAATTGGTGGTGGCCACTATATATTTAAAATTGGTCATGAAAGGAGAAAGAAATAAATAGCTTAATTACAAGCACCTAAAAGTCCAAAAGGGGAAAAGCAACCATTCACAAGTATTTGATGCTTAAAATACTAACAGTATATAAATAAGAGTGGATGGGGCACCTGGGTGGCTCAGTCGGTTAAGCATCTGCATTTGGCTCAGGTCATGATCCTAGGGTTCTGGAATTGAGCCCCACGTTGAGCTTCTTGCTCAGTGGGGAGCCTGCTTCTCCCTCTACCTCTGCCTGGCGCTCCCCCTTCTTGTGCTTTCTCTGTCAGATAAATCTTTAAAGTAAATAAATAAGAATGGAAAGGCAAAAATATATGATTTAGATGAGATCAAAGTGAACGTGATGATAAAAAATGCTATTGTAATTCCAGCTACCTTGAGTACCAACTAAAATTTCCATATAACCTTTTTCCTATATTATTGAAGTTACTAATTCATGTGAGTTGTGTTGTGTCATGTCAACAGTTTTTAAGGCTCTACATTCTCTTTTCAACATACCTCTTAGTAGATTTTATTGCTCTCCATTTTTACTATTGGTTTCATTAAAACAAATCATTGCAAATACTTTGCAGATACAGTACTTTACATAGATGATGAGGAAGAGAGATAATTAGTTGGAATCAAATATATTTAAATCTCAATTCCAACAAAACTTCCATGTATCTGAATCATTATAATTGCACTAAATAAATGTCTACACTTCCTAGATGTTCATAAAGGCCTATTGTATAATTTTAGAGATCAAAAGCCAATATGCTAAACAATCATGGGAGTTAAAGCTCAGAATCAATCCCACTATTCAACACTCTCATCCTGTATTTCTCATTCACAAAACATCACCGTCAGAATGAATATTATTTGTTAAAATAATTCAATATTATTTGTTA
This sequence comes from Enhydra lutris kenyoni, assembly GCF_002288905.1. Lineage (NCBI taxonomy): Eukaryota > Metazoa > Chordata > Mammalia > Carnivora > Mustelidae > Enhydra > Enhydra lutris. Next base: position 29,508,419 of record NW_019154103.1, read on the forward strand.
ATATAAACAAATAATATAAATAAATAGTATTTGTTAAATTATTTGCTACATATCTGCCAGCCTCAAGGGAAGTTCAAGACATTTTAGTGCTGCCCCAGTCTCAGAAAGTCAGGATCTGAATAGCCAATAAAAACGGACAAGGTTGGGGGCATATGGGTGGCTCAGTCAGTTAAGTGTCTGACTATTGATTTTGGCTCAGGTCAGGATCTTGAGGTTGTACGTTCAAACTCCTCATTGGGCTCCATGCTCATGGGCTCTGCTTAGGATTCTCTTTTTGTCTCTCTCTCTCCCACTCCCCTCTCACAAGCCCCCCAAGAATAAATTTTAAAGCGCCAGTGTCCACCAATAGCATAATTATTTTTACCACGGTAAAAAAGATCAGACTTGTCTACCTTCTTTACACTCTTGTTCAGAGACTGAAATCCTCACATATAACATTAAAGAAGTACAGATAGGAAGGATGCAGCACTTTGATCACTCCACTCAAGAGGATCTTCCAGACAACACTCTTGCAGGTGCAGGCAGAGGATGGTTTTCACACAATCCACAGGATGGATAGAAAGTCAGGCAGAGGGTAAAAGAAGGTGCCCCTCAATTCAGCAGTCACAATGGAAAAAAAATACCATCTGGCAGTTGGGAATTAAAGCTGGGTATATTTGTCTGCCTTTCAGTTAAAGATAGAAAAAAAGAATTTGACTGAGTAAATAGCATTCAGATTCTCTCTGGTAGCAAATACTCAGCCCACAGAGTTCTTCTATGACAGAGTGAGAAAACAAGAAACAGAAACATGGGTTGCATAAATTAATGCATATTTTATTGTATATGTTATAACAATGTTAAAATTGTTATTAATATTATAATGGATTAAAATAAAGTCAATTATAAAAATATTACAAGTCAGGAAAAACATTGATAACAAATGGAAAATAATTATTACAATAATATATAACGTTACTCAAAAAAATGTCAAAGGAAAAGAATACTGCCCAAGAGAGTAATCTGAATACTGAAGATAATTTATAAATATTTAACTGCTGGGGCACCTGGGTGGCTCAGTTGGTTAAGTGTCTACTTTCGACTCAGGTCTTGGTCCCAGAGTCCTAGGATTGAGCTGGTGTCGGCTCCCTACTCAGCAGAGAGTCTGCTTCTCCCCATCCCTGTGCCGCCACACTGGTGTTCTCTCTCGCACATTCTGCTCTGTCTCAAATAAATGGATTAAAAGTCTTTAAAAAAATTTAACTGCAATATAAATAGTGAATCAGAATGTTTTGTCTTTTAAACCCAAACTAGAGGTAATGCTAAGAGTTACGGTCCCTCATATTCTGATGGTAGGAGAGTTTCTTGAAACAACATTTCTGGAGAACAATTTGACATTAAGTATCACAAATACCTTAAAAAAAAGTAGGTATCACAACTTGACCCAGTAGTTTATAATTATAGCAGTGCCTGGTATTTGGTTTGAACACACTATTGAATGAATAAATGAATTCTTTAAATGACCCCATTATTTCAGTATTAGGATTCACTATTACAAAATTCCCCAAACTGTTAAATAAGCAACCACATAAAATTCATATTCATAATCTGCCACTTCATTAGGTAATTAGATTATGATACATCAATAGCTATAAAATCATCTGGCCACTGAGAATAAGAATTTATCCAAATTTCTTAGTAGTATATCTACATCAGATGACAAACAAACTGTTGTTTGGGAAGTTGATTTTCAATTTTATTTACTGAAAATAAAGTAGAATCTTTCAGGAATGACATATATTTTTTTTATTAACATATGATGTATTATTAGCCCCAGGGGTACAGATCTGTGAATCGCTAGGTTTACACACTTCACAGCACTCACCATAGCACATACTCTCCCCAATGTCCATAACCCAACCACTAACATCTATTTTTAAATACCATTTTTGATCTACATATTCTGACCCAATAAAAGTAATTCACTATAAGTGGTATTCCCTTTTCAGGAAGAGGAGGTAGTAGTATGTTAAGAGTCACAGTCTTTCAGTTTATATAGCCACAAAATTTTTTTATTTAAGTACAGTCTTCCAGAGCACAAGTGTTTTAGGTTGAACTTGTATTATGGTGAGAAGTTTAAATATTGTTTGGGATGAGGACAGTCTTTCACGATTAATTTTATTATACTAATTAAAAGTTCAAATTTCTATTATAATTATTACTCTATAATACATGTTTTAGGGTAAGTTTTTCTGAATGTGACTGAATAATGTTTATTTCTTTGTGAGCCATACCATATGGAAGATTCTTTGGGCAAACACCTCAACATCAGTTCCCCTTAAGTTAATAAGAAACCCCAACTTCACCTTTCTGGAGGAAATTGTTATAGAAACAAAAAAGTTAAATTTGGGGTGCCTGGGTGGCTCAGTGGGTTAAGCCTCTGCCTTCGGCTCAGGTCATGATCCCAGGGTCCTGGGATCGAGCCCCACATCGGGCTCTCTGCTCTGCAGGGAGCCTGCTTCTTCCTCTCTCTCTGCCTGCCTCTCTGCCTACTTGTGATCTTTGTCTGTCAAATAAAAAATAAAATCTTTAAAAAAAAAAAAAAACGTTAAATTTGATGCTGAAAAGCATGAATGAAGACATTTGGTTAATTTGAGCAGATAATGAATTTTTAATATGAAATGTTTTCCCTACTCATTACACAAAGTGTTACCTTATCTAAGTTTCTTTGATTAAATGGCAGCACATAGTATTCTAATTGGTTTCTGGACAGTTTCATTATCATTCCTCAGAACCTTAGGGAATGTATTAGATATATTATTTGACCTTTTGAGTAACATATTGAATTCTAGAATGAAACACAGTACAAGCAGCAATAACTTTCTTTAATATTATTTGAGCTATATTGCATTTCATTTCTCTCCTTTTATCCTGATGAATCCTTAGAAAAATGAACATGCTGTGTATAAAGGACATGTAGAAAGCACTTCTCTTGAAGATAGAATACTTACAAATCAATCTCCAAATACCAAGCATAAAGGAGGGTCAGTAACTATGTATATGTACCGAATGTTTAGATCACTGCTTCTCCAAAACTTTAGAGTACATGGGAAACACAAAGAATCTTGCTAAAATTCAGAGGCTGATTGAACAGGTCTAGTGTTGGGGTCTGAAAGTTTCCTTTTCTGATAAGCTCCCAGATGACGCTAAGGCTCTTCATCAACAGACTGTATTTAAGAATAACCACTTCAATCACCCACTTACTAAATTTCAGCTATGTATAAATATTATGCAGACTACAAAATAAACAAAGCTTAAGGTTCTCATCTGCATCCTTGAAAGGAAGAGATGGTTTCCAGATCAGTGAAAGGTTTTCCCAAAGGTTTTCAATCCTAGAGAAGCTATCTATGAATCCTCCTGCAGGCTTTTAAGCACTACAGCTCAGGAATTCCCTGCTCCAGCCTCAACGCATGGACAATGCCACCAAAGTCACTATTAACAACCACATATTCAATACTTCCTGGGCATGAGAAATAGTAAAAAGAACACAAGCAAAAAAGGAGTAAGAGGAAGACCCTGTTCTTGTGTTCTTAAAAGATCCGGTTGTAGACATAGGAAATGGGCAGAAGAGGATGGCTACAAATATGAGACTGCTCATGTTCAGGGCCAATTGAAGAGGCCTACACTACTTGAGGGTAAGGAGAAAATGATAAATAAGGGAAGATGATGCTGTTAGCATCACAGAGACACAGAGAAGGTGACTGGATACAGATCTTAAAGCAAGGGTAAGATTTGATAAGAAAATGGAGCACTTCCCAAATATGTATCTCTTTATCATGTATGTGCACTATTGTATTTTGAAATTCTTAGTACAACTCTGCAAAGAGACATAACTTTTTGGAAGATCCTGCTTAAATTTCCTATTCATTCTATAATGAATTAATTTTTCCAGGGTACCTGGAAAAGGAGAAATTAAATAGACTTCTTACTGAATGAACTTATTGATTCTGAAAATTACCAGGCTTTTTTTACTGTAAAAATATAAGTCTCCTCAGAGCATATTAGAATTTCCTTTTCTGAGGAAAGAAATGGTATGCATGGTAGAAACAGAGATGGCAGCCAAGCAATTTGCAAAAGCAACCCAAAAAAAAGCCTTCAAGGTGAAGAGGGACAGATCTCAGTGACAGAAATGATGGAGACTAGGATGTGGACCGGAGTGATCCGGTAGGAGTTCTCTGGCATGGAAACATACAAAAAACAAAACTATTCAGAGAAAATTAGAAGTTGGGTCTGGAAACCTGGACTCCTCAGGCAATGTAATAGCTTAGTTGGGTGGCTGGTGATGGAATTCTTATAGATGTAGACACACTGTTAAAGTGGTTTTGCTTAAGGGACAAATGGCTGAATTTAGGCATAGGAAATAAAAGAAATTATATAATCCTAGCACCAGAGTGAGGCACCACTGTGCCCTGAGCAGCACACAGAGGAAAGCCATTGTTCCCAGAACTCTACAGGACCATTCTCTACTCATTATGTGTAAGCAAAAATCTATCTTAGCAGTTGCTTTTGTTCTTACCATGCTGGTTCTTAAAAGGAAAATGTTACCCATCCACTTCCAGGTAAGTACGCTCCTGAAATTCTTGAACAAATCAAAAGTTCAGGGAAAGCCAATAAAATAGAGATAATTTCCTGCTACCAGGGCATATACAGTTAATTGGAAAAAATCTAAAAGATAACATAATTATACAAGTTTGTAGAAATTACAATCATTTATTTACAAATGTATGTTGAGTGGCAAGCACAGTGTTAAGTATAAATATTAAGAGAACAAGAAAGACAAAGACCTTACTCTTATGAATGTTACTGTCTTGAGAGCCAGTCTATAAGGCTGATCCCAGAAAAGCTCCCATGTGTATATGGGCACTTGGGCTGGGAAGCTGCTGGACTCATGCTAACATGTTCACCCCCTATTGCTGTGTGGAACATTGGAGCCCCCAAGCATATTACCAACTTTCTCCATATGGGTAAATGGATTCTGGTTAATCCTCGAAAGAAAAAAAAAAAAGGTAATATTGCATATAAGAGAACATAGACCCATAGTCACTGCAAGAGGGAAAAATGAAGTTGGGAGTGTTAAGGTAATTGCAGGGCATACAATCTTTCAATCTGCATGCAAATATATGCATAGAGTTCATTTTTAAAGAATCAAATGAAATGAGCTTATTTGTCACTTATAAAAACACCAGAGGACAAAGAACATGTGGAAAGATCAATTTGCCTTAGAGCATGTTTTCTGTACATACAACTTTAGTCAGTGAGATAAAGTGTGCATATTAAATTCTTTCATATTTACAAATATTTTTCTTTCTAAGGCTGCTGCCATAAAATGATATCAAATGATTAGTGAACTCAGAGGCAGGTTTCAAAGACTGTGAAACATTGGCCATTGAAGCCCTTGATGACTGGCAGATGCCCAAAACTAATAGTACACTTCAAGCTGCCATTTAACAAGTTTAAAACTAAATGAGCACAAATTATCTTCTGGGGGTGGTGTGTCCAAAAGCAATTTAAAACACACAATTTTTCATTTTCTGTGTCTGGTTTATATTTTTAAAGCCTATCAAGTAGCAGTAGATAAGGAGACATGATGTGTTCTTTGGGTGAAATATTTGTTGCATGCTGAGATTCTGCTCAATCTAAGTGACTTTCATAAAGTGTGTGCTTACAGCCATATATTTATTTTACTATATTCAAACTCAAGATTTTGTCATTTACACCTGGCAGCATAAGCCATTCTCCAAAGAACCTAATATATAATTAAGGGAAAGAGGTAGAAGTGGGGACAGAGTAGTGGGCAAAGATGGAGGAAAAAGAAAGAGTATTTATTTAACTCTAAGCTAAGAAAACCATGGTAGAATTCCCGTTCTCATATATTTATTAGCAAGTTACATGAAATTTCACTTATCAACAACCTTAAAAATGAGACCGACCATGATAAGAATTCATTTCCATTGGCAATAATCCTAACATACCGCTGGAACCAACACTCCTTTCATTAAGTGACAAATTCTAATCATCACCTAGGAGAAGAGTTGGAGAACATAGATACAAGCTTAACTCTCTCTTCTTGGCCTCCAAAAGAGTCCATTTACATTGAGATATAAACTCAGCATCAATACATAGTCTAGTATTTTCTCATTGACTTTAAAATTTACACATTTGGCATAGGCACAAAGGTCAGTAATGAGCAATCCAATTAGTGGATTGTTCATTCAGTTTTTGAAGATTGACTCTTATGCTGTCCTAGACAAAACTATGCTGTTGGTAGCTCCAATATCCTAGTATCTCATTTTTTCCTTTTCACACTCACAAATCTACTTGACTTCCAGAACTTTGACCTGTCTATACTGCCCAAGTCTTTCTACATTAGCCAAGAGAATAATGTGTATATTGGTTAAGAACATATATCTTCCAGCCAAAATAACTGAATTCAAATACTGGATAAGCAATGTTGTGTGACACTCAGTAAATCAGTTAAACTATGTACCTCAGTCATACAAAGGAATAATTATGTTTCAGAATGTTGAGATGAGGATTAAAGGTGATAATATATGGTATGTATTTAGTATAGTGCTTGGTACGTAGTGAATACTTGAGGAATGGTAACAGGTTTTAATATTACAGCTTTTAAGAAGCAGGCCAATGACACTAACAAGACTGATTTCCTTACACTCCCTTTAACTTTCATTCTGGCCTAAGTTTTTTATTTTGTTTTTCAATTTATTTTATTTATTTGAGAGAGAAAGACAGTGTGTGTGAGCAGAGGGAGAGGCTGAGTGAGAGAGAGTAATGTCAAGCAGACACCCCATTAAGCACAGAGCCCAACCCAGGGCTCAGTCTAACAACCCTGAGTCCATGACCTGAGCCAAAATAAAGAGGCAGACACTTAAGCGACTGAGCCACCCAAGTACCCCCATTCTGCCCTAAGTTTTATGCCATTTTCCTCAAAGTTCTGTTCTCTATTGTTACAAAAAGAAAAAAAAAAAACTGTACCTGGTAATCAGAGAATATGTGAAATTGTTATGTTGGGCTACCTAGAGGTCAGGATGAAAATCCTTAAAAATGTACATGACTTGGGGCGCCTGGGTGGCTCAGTGGATTAAGGCCTCTGCCTTCGGCTCAGGTCATGATTCCAGGGTCCTGGGATCAAGCCCCGCATGGGGCTCTATGCTCACCAGAGACCCTGCTTCCCTTCCTCTCCCTCTGCCTACCTCTCTGCCTACTTGTGATCTCTGTCTCTCTGTCAAATAAATAAATAAAATCTTAAAAAAAAAAAAATGTACATGACCTTGGGCCCAACAAATTCACCATTATGAAATAAACATGGAATCTCTCAAGATTCCTGTAGTCACATTTATTTAAGCATGCTTATAATAGGAAAGCTATGGAAAACAACTAAATGTCCAGTAATATGTGCTACCTTAAGTAAATATGGAATTCATACAATGGCATACTCTGCAGTCATTAAAATGATATAGAAAAGAATAGTGACATAGAAAAATAATCAAGCAATAAATAACAAAATGGGACATCTACTGTGACCTGATTTTGTAAAATAAAATAAAAATATGTATACAAATATATTTAGCACAAGACAGGATTTATCTGGTTGAAGGGTTTTCTGAAGTCCTAGACCTCTTTCTCCACTTTGTAAGTTTTTTTAAAATGAAATATTTACCCCCAAGTAGTGAAATTTTGAAACCTGCAAGTTCTCCAGGAAACCCTAGTCAATGTGAACTTAGCAGAGGGATTTTCAGACAGGCCTGAAGGAAGGATATTGCTTTTATTTGGCTCCCTAAATTCTACTACTCCAAACCTTCAGCAGTAGTTCTGAATCTAGCTCATTACCAATAATGGTAGATTAATTCTATTGTCATATTATACTTCTTAGAAAATAGCTTTTCTTGGCAAATTTAACAAATTCTTTTCTCTCATGGAAAGAACTTCTAGGTGTCTTGAACTTTGCGCATTTGTTCTAACCGCTATTTTAAGCTCATTTAAATTTAGACCTCGCATTATGTTATTTAATCAAAGTTTAATGTTAAGCTATGATGAAGTGAATTATAAGTCATATGTTTTGCCATAATAGTTTCACATTTTGGAGGATTTCATGTAATATCAATACTTCCTTCCCTTGCTGCATCTTGAAGCAGACGCATTTGTTGACAAAATCCTGTTTCATCAGGGACATGACAACCACCCCAGGTGCCACTTCTTTACCAGTAATTCTGTCTTATCTTTTCCCTTCCAGGACCCTCTCTGAGGCACAATCCCACAGAAGGAGAGAGGAATTAAGGCTTTGGAGGCCATAACCACTTAAAAAGTCATAGTATCTCATACGTACAACACACATACATATATATGTGTACGCACATGCCAAAAATAAGATTACAAGACATTCAAAAAGATTTAGGATTCTCCACAATGACAATTCCTTCAATTCTCCATTTGAGATTAACTTTATTTCGAGGTAACTTTCTAAATTTTATTTCCTATTCTTTTTATTTCTTACTTTCCTTACTTTCTTTTACTAACCCTGCTTTATTAATGTGCTAAATATTTGCTCAGCTTACCGCATTGCATAAATCCAGCCCTGAGCAGGCTGAATAATAAATTAGTAATGAATACATGATTATATTTATTGAAGGCCAGGTATTTTGGGAATGATACAAGGAGAAATTTCCCATTCATGAGACATGTTATTCAAGCTGCCATTCACCTAAATGTTCAAATATGCAATGGGCTGTGAATGAAGGAATGGTCATGTAGGAAGGAAAGGTTTAAAACTATATCCTCCCTTCCTTTGCCAGAGTCAGCATTCGTTCAGCCTCTGTGAGGACAGTCACTTCTATGTCAACCAGCTACCCCCAAAGGGATCTTCAGGTCTCCACATGCATCCACTTCAAGCCTGGGAGCCCTTGAGATTATCCCGCTTTTGTCACCTTTCAATAACCCTACTGAGAAGTAACATAATGCTGTGATTAAGAATTCATTCTTTGGAGCCCATCTGCCCAGGTTTGAATCCCAGCCTCACAATTTACTGGCTATACAATTTTCTGTGCCTCAACTTCCTTATCTATAACATGAAACTAATAGTAGGAAAATAGTAAGAATTTAGGCCATTGAGATAGGCAAGGGCCAGATCATATAAGGCTTTGCAAGCTCTGCTATGGAGGTTGAATTTTCTTGCTGAGTGTAACATGAATCCATTGCAGATTGTGGGATTAAATTAGATCATATATGCAAGGTAGCCAGTATAATGTCTAACATACTAAAAGTACATGGTCTTAATTATATGCTTAACACTCAATACAGGGAGAGATATTTATATATCTGACACCAAACTATATATATATCTATATATCTATATCTGATATCTATATATCTGGCACCAAACTCTAATTACTGCCAAGTCATCTGAGGCCAGAAGCCTCCAGACACAAGAGAAAGTCAGTTGGTGGACTCTGAGTCACATAATACTTCCCTGGAGTGACTGATCGCTTTTCTAACAGCAGTAAGACGTGGAGAAGTCATTTATCTGAAGATTCAGAGGTTGGGTTCAGGAAACCTGCCTGTTTACGTAAGGTTTTTGCCAATCCTAGTACAAGCAAAGGTAAATTCCATAACGTGAACAGCTCCACAGGATCAAAGAAAAAGTGTTCTCTCTTTCTACTCAATCCTTTAGGACAAAGTGCCTTGGGAATAGACTCGTGTTGTTACTGCTTCTGCCAAAGTAAAATTGCATTCCCGTTTAACATAAACGTACCTTATTAAAAAGCAAAAGAATGGCTATGTAGTGTTATGCCAGCTACAGATTAAAAAGAAATTGTGCGCCCAGGGCCATCGGAACCTGCTGCACACCAAGTCTCAACAGACACCAACTACTCTGAGAGAGCCATGGGGCACAGGGACTGGCACAGCTCCACACATGAGAGGTGGTCACTAGGCTGGGGACTGTGGGAATAGAATACAGCCACATGGCTAGTAGACAGAGTCTCTGACTCCTTACAAAACGAACCTTGTGACATTCAGAAAGGAAAGGCCACTCTGAGTTGCAGGACTTAAAAAAATACACATAAAAATGTTAATATAAAAATTGTATGAAAACCTCCCACCATATAAAGTTGAATTCTAGAGCATTTCATCCCAGAAGTTACAGAAGACTTTAGTTTAGCCTCAGGAACAGGAACAATCTGAGTAAAACTTAGATTGTATTAATGTACAAACCAGGATTATAGATTACCAGTAGTGAAGTCCAAGTATTACTATGTATTATGATCACTATTTATCTAAAGAGTAAATTTCACTGTTAGAGAAATTTAAGTATTAAAGATATTCAAAGACAAACACAGGTGTCATATTATGCAAATGAGAGGATAATGGAGATATTGTATTTATCAGTATTACAACCAGGGCACAAGGGTACAAGAGCACCTGGCTCCAGGGGTCCCAAACAGACCAGGTTCAGGCACTCACCGCTGACAAATTCCAAAGGCAGAGAGATGAGAAGACTATGGTGAAACAAGAAAGAAGTTGATTTCCGTGAGGCTAGCACTGGGAAGACAGCAGACGCACGTCTCAAAGACTGTCTCCAAAGTGCTGAAAGTACTTCTAGGTTAATGTGAGAAGAATGTGGGGCAAGGGTCTGCAGGCACATGCAGGTGGGCAGTAATGGTCCAGTCGATCACTGTGGGGTCTTGCTGGCCCCGGGCAGTCCCTTTGCTTGAAGGGTAGTTTCGGTTTCCATCCTAGGCTGATTTGCCCACTGGGTCTTTTGCCTGAGTTGAGAGATAAGTTGGAAAGAACGGGGTCAATTAGAACATGCAGACCAAATGTCAAAATGGAGGTAAAGTCTTCTTTCAGTATGGCATTTATCATATTTTATTAAATATAAAAGCAGTTGACAGTTAAGCATGCATTTTATAATCCCTGTTTTAAAAAATGTATTTCACACAGATTTGCATGAGGGAAATTCTCATCAAATTCTCTCTGAGAAATGGCATATCTGATTTTTTTTCACTTTTTCTCTGCTGTTTTTATAATAATGATAATATACACACGTCTTTATGTGATTGAGTTAAAACCACAAACCTTTACATAAGATAATAAAGACTAGCCTAAACTGTCCAACAAATTTGGAAACTTGAACTCCAATGTCTACAATAGACTGAAAAGCCTAATTGTTGCAGCAGGAAAGTGTCTTGAGAATCCACTCAAGACAATGCTGAATGCAGATTCCTCCATGTCTCAGTCCTGTGACTTGAGACTACCACTGAACAAGAGATGATTTTCAGGGGAGGGTAGCAGCTGGCCATCTTGAGGGAAATGCTGTTAGTGACAGTGCTGGGAAACACACAGAGTGTAAGCTCAGGCAAAAGATTTGGATGAAGGCCAGTGAGTTCTTCTTCCCCTGATATCCAGTGAATGCTAAATTAATACTTGCTGAATGACTGACTATTTAACCAAGATGTAATTGGAGAAACCTTAGACACTGCAACAGATGTACCTCTCTTCCACTATGCCTTAGAGAGCTTTGTGATTTCACAGACACCTGCCCATGCATGACACGATCACATGCTTTGCATCCTTATACACGCTCAACTCTGAATGGTTTGAGTCGGTGTGGTATCAATGAGACACTGTAGTTATGTCCACATCTTTTAGAACCCCACATCAGAGTATTGCTTACGTACACAAGCTGCATTAAACAAAATTCATCTGCATATTGTTCAAAGTCATTTCCCTACAAAACAGACTTCCATTTTAGCACACTAAAAAGGCTCATTTCGGGATCTCTAGAGATGCTGTGAATGTGTGGCAGTATTACGGCATTATGATCTACCTCTTAGAGAATCAACTTTGCTTTTTACTTATATAAAATTTTTTGTCCTTTAGATATAAAAAATCAAAAATTAAAATGCTTTAAAAAAATAACAGAAGTGATGCAGAAATATATAAAGAGTGACACATCCCCTCATTCACCCAGGACTGCCACAATCCTGTAAGGTGACTTTGTGCGAATTTAAAATAGGTATTCCTTTCTCAAGGTAAAAACCAAACATATGTATTGGTATCTTTTCACACAGCCTGAACTGTATACAAGTTTTGGTGGTGCCACAGTAGGGTTTAGACAAGGAGCACCCATACCAGCATCTCTGTCAGTGAGGACAGGTTCTGTATGCTCTCTTGAGTATGCGTTTGGACATGTGTGCCCAGTTGGGCTCTCTGTCACCTCTCCAGCCCTCAACCGAGAAGGCCAGAGTCACCAAGACAGCCTACACACTTGCCTGTAAGTATGCACACAATGTGACTGAGTGACCGATAGTCTCACAGAAATGGCTCCCTTGACAACTACACAACATGGACAATTGCATGCGTTGCCACAGGACCTATCCAGTCCTATTGCTCCTTCCCAATCCCATTTGCCTGAGATATCAGACTCTGCATGTGGTGGAAGTCATTTTTAATTTGGAAGTTAATGGGATAACCCATTAGAGACTCTCTTTTGTATATGTAAAGTTCCTTTGGATCTACATCAAGGAAAGATATATTCTTTACTATAATCTCTTTGAAAGTTTAAATGCCACAATGAAGTTGCAAGTGGCAGATGTTAATACAGCTTGTACCTTCCCTACCTATACTTGAAAACACTCTTGCAAACTCAAGGGAAACTTTTCCATTTTATATTCAAATGGCAATAGGGAGATTTTGTAATACATGTCTGTATCAAATTTGGTGTGAAAATGTGTTTTTTGTGGAACTTGTGAAAACTCACATTTGAGGCATCTTTCTAAATAGGACCATGCGGAGCACATTTTATACCCACCAGGTTCTTATACTTGATCTCTCTAAATGACAGCATATGGATTTCAGATCAAATTAAATAAAATGCTTAGGGTCCTCTCTCCATGCATTCTAAGATGCTATTTTCAATAAGAATACAAAAGCTTAACACTGAATTTCTGTATGAATAAAATGAACTCTGTATGAATAAAAAAGCTAATAAATATTTGTTTTTACCACTCATCCCACCAAAACATCAGAAACTAGTTTCAGATCTATTTTACAAATGTAAAGGGTTATTGGAAAAAATTTTTAAAAATTCACCTCCAAACTTACTAGGTGTGAAATCCAAGAATTTTGTTTGTTTGTGTTTTGTTGTGTTCTTGCAATTATTTTTATCGTTACCAACAGAAAAGTTTAGGTTAAAACTTTTGTTTTTTTTAAGATTTTATTTATTTATTTGACAGAGAGATCACAAGTAGGCAGAGAGGCAGGCAGAGAGAGAGAGAGAGAGGGAAGCAGGCTCCCCGCTGAGCAGAGAGCCGATGCGGGACTCGATCCCAGGACCCTAAGATCATGACCTGAGCCAAAGGCAGCAGCTTAACCCACTGAGCTACCCAGGTGCCCCTAGGTTAAAACTTCTTGCAGTAACGTAATAAAGAAAATCCCCATATGATTAATTTATAAGAAAAAAAATTAGCTGGATTATTTTTCTCTTACTTGTTCAGGACAGAATTGATCCTAGATCACATTTTGAAGGAGCCCCTTTTGTTGCCATGGCCTCCTCACTAACTCCCTGCACCATTCATTCCATGATTTGCCTTTTCTCTCCTGTTCTCTCTAGCCCTTCTGTTCATCCACTCTTTGTCAGACATTGCTCCCTCCTCATTTCCTGAGGGCCCTGGTTCATGCCAGCCAATTTGGTAAACATTCAAACTAAAGCAACCCTAATGAAAATGCCCAAATGTGTCACTGCTCCAAGAATATTTAATTATATTTATTAAGTGCCTGCAACTGGTTATAACAAAGACGGAGTAATGGTGGGAATTTGAAGCCTTCCAAAAGTCTGAGAGGCAAGTGAGGTAAGGGTAGAAGACGCTTCAGCACTCTTCAGTTTACACTGTGTAGACACATACATAAGCCACACCATCTTTAGGGAATGCATCCATATTTCCAGCTTGGGAAAAGCACTGCTACTTAAAAATAACAGTTAGTGATTGATCTTTAGATCAAAAGCCAGATTGGAGGACTTCTATGCATCAGATATTGGTCCTGCAGACACAGATAGTAAAGAAGCTGATTTACATAGGTGGCATTCAGCACTAATGAACCCATTCTTCATAAGAACTCAGACACACCATTTGGCTAATAATTAAAATAGATTGAACTCCTTTTCTGACTCTAATCCTAAATTCATAGAAATTTGGCAGCTCTAGTCAGAATGCCAGAGAAGCAATTTACTAAATGATGTCCCAGTTGGCCTGGAAGCAGGAATGTTTCTCCCACAGCCCCGAATTTACATCTTGGTATTTCTTCACTCAGTACCTCTTGTTAAATAGCTGATGGAAGTACCAGCTATTCTTGGAATCCTAAGGTCAGAATTTGCTATTTTCCTTCAGTTATTGTCCAAAATTTTGACTACCAACTCTTCAAACTCAGTAATTGTAGGTGAGTTTGAAACTGAAAAATTCAAATGCCAGCCTCTGTCCAGATCCTTGGGAAAGAACTTTTTCTTTATTTACCTTTTATTGATAACTGAAACTTGGAATGTGAGCCCTGGATCATCCAGTCAATGCATGGAGTAGAATTCCGGGAAGCAAAATCCAGCTGTCAGATAATTAAAAAGGAAATTCAAAATTTATTTCAGGTTTTAAAAGAACATTAAGGGGGATCCAGTGTTTAGCTTTCAAAAACACTTTGTCAAATCTCTTTTTCCGAGGCCCATTTCCTTTGTAAACCACAGTCAAACTCCACCCAAATCATCTTACAAACATCCAGGGTTTTACACAACTTTTCTTCAGCTTTCTCACAATTCTCCTCTCTCCCTGCATCCATTATATCAACTTTTTCTGCCCAGATTACTGCCCCAACTGCCATGCACATCTCTGCTCTGGTTTCAAGTTATCCCTTCTCCTGATTTTGCATCCAAAAAAAAAAAAAAAAATGTTCAGAAACAAAGTTGTCAGAGGGTGGCTAGGCTCACAAGTTGAAAAAAAAAAAAAATCCTATCCCTTCTCTCTGTTCTTAAAATGCACAAACTTGGTGCAATCAAAGAGATAGTCTCTTGGGTAGAACTTCGATTTGATTCCTGCCTTCAAACTCGCTCATTACGTATCAGCCATTTGGTTCTCAACAAGTCATCATAGTTTTACTACTATATCCCTTAACATGACACTTTTCACTTTCTCAAGTATTTTCTATTCCATCATTCTGTAATCTTGTGAGGAGGAAAAGCAGATGTTGTCACCTGTAAGAGACCAGGCAACACTGAACAAAGGTCCTTTGACTCTAAACAGTTAGAGACATTACCTTGGAGTTCATAGTTCTACTCACTGGAGTTGTCGCTTTCAGCTTGACTCTTTACATGGAAATTCCTTTAGTTACTTTCCTGCCAGGTTGATTATGTCCCACCCATCACTAAGAAAAAAGGTCATTTAAGGACAGAGCAAAAAGGCACCAAAGCCAAACTGTTAAAAAAAAATAACTATTCTTACTAGAAAGAAACAAAGACTACTTGGAAATACCATTGATATAAACCTGCACAAAAATGAATTTTAAGTAAATATAAAGGCAAATTCCAAAAATGTTTTATAATTAATACAGCAGGACCAAAGTATATATGACATACTGAAGATAATCACCAGTACAAGAACTACCCAAGAAGAAAAATAAGAGGTAGACCATAGGACAGACCATATTTAACTAAGCCAAATGTGGCTAAAGGTTTTCCACCAATCCCTAGTGGGGAATACATAGGCAATTCTATCAGAACTTAAAAATATATTAACTCCACAGGTGACCAGCATTACTATCTTGTTTTTATTCTATAGGGTGAATTCAGCCATCCTTTTTAATACTTCTCTTATCATCATAAAGCCATTAACTTTTGAATCCTTTCAGTTGTGTTTTCAGTTATGTTTACAGATAGATATCTATCCAAGATGGACTTCTCCTTATCACCCATTCTTTTATATATAGTGGACAAGCCAGAAAAGCATCATTCCATAGAGAATATTGCTTTCATGATTTTTATTCCTATTTGAATTTCCTGCATGGGGGAAAGTAGAGACTAGAAAATGAATTTATTCAACAAATATTTAATGAAAGCCCACCATATGCCAGGCCTTATGCTATGTGTTGGGAATATAGACATGAGCCCTTGCAGAGCTCACTCATTATAGATATAGATATATACACAGATAATTTATAACACAAGGTTCTAATTGCTATTAGTGACCTATCAAGGCAATGTTATAGAGTCGATAGGTAGAGTGGAGGATGACAAAGGGAAGTAAGAAATTATTACAAAGCCCTCCCAAAAGGAACAGTATCACTCTGCTTTATTTTAACCATAGCACTTAGCTCTAGCTTAAATTATCTGGTTCACTTATAAGGACAGTTTGTCATCTGTTTCCCACCCGTAGATTTTAAGTCCCATGGGATAGAGCTATCTTACTCTGTATGGCATTCTTAGTGTCTGAAACAGTGCCTGGCACACAGTAGGATTTTGTTATGTGTTGAATTGTGTCCTCCCAAAAAGTATATTTTGGAGTTCTAATTTTCAGCACCTCAAAATGTGACCTGATTTGGAGAAAGGGTCTTTACAGAGTTGATCAAGCTAAAATGGGGTCATTAGGATGAGCCTGATGACAATTCAATTTTTAAATCCAATATGACTAGTGTCCTTATAAAAAAAAAAAAAGGAGATATTTGGATATAGCAATAGACATACACAGAGGGGAGATGATGAGAACAGAAACATAAGGAGAAGAGGCCCTCACAGGTCCCAGAAAAGAACAACTTTTCCGATACTTAATTTCAGACTTCAAGTCTCCAGAGCTGTGAGACCAATAGGTTTCTGTTGTTTAAGCCAACCAGTTCATGGCATTCTGTTATGGCAGCCCTAGAAAACTAACACAGAGCTCAAGATGGGTTTGTAAACTGTAGAAAGGAATGAGATTAACTAAATTAGAGGAAATAGAAGAAATGGTAGATACAAAAGGTAGTTCAGACTAAATTTTGTGATGAATTGGTCTGGGTAGTTAGCAAGAGTGAGTATCAATACAATTTAATACTAAGTCCTATAGGAAAGATTTAAAATACAGAAGAGAAACATTTTGATTGTGTGTTTGGATATGTTTTGGGGACATAGGAAGGTTTACTATAGGAGAGTTTAACTATATATAAGTGCCTACATAATATCCAGATGAACATATCCAACAAGCAATGGGGAATAAGCATGGATGGAAAATGTAGATATGTGAGTCCTCTGAAACTGTAAATTGCATTTGATGTCATAAGTACAAATGAAAGTTACTAACAAGAGCACGCAAGTTGTGAGCAGAAGTAGACCAAAGGTGAATCTTCTGGGGGGAAAATACATCACTTATAGCTAAGGAAAAGGAATAGGATCGATCAAAGAACAGAAGGAAGAGGAATGAATCTGTAAGATTCAAACATAGAGGGATTTTCAAGGGGTTAGGGACTGTCACATGTATCAAACTCTGAAGCTAGGTTAAAATATTCTTTTAGATTGGATTATGCCCTTGAATTATGGGTAGAGTGTATGAGTCAAAAACCAGCATGGGGAGGCTGAGGAGTGAAGGGAATTGAGAAACCATAAGACAAGGTTCTGACAGTTCTAAGTGCTTTGACTAATAAAGCCCAGAGCCAATCCAACAAAAAGCCTAAGAACATACAAGCCACATTTTGTTACTGCCTTGTGCTCGATCTGGGCAATCCTCCAGAATCTACAAACAATTCCAAAATGCTTAAAACATATTTACTCAGGAAAATGCTTCATCAATTTTAATTCACTACACAAAATGGTTATGTTAATGTGATTGGAAATTTGATTGTCACCAGCATATATATTTTGCTAGTTTTCACATGAGAAATTTTTATTTCTTAATTTATAGAGTCTGACTTATCAGCAAATTCTTTCAAAATATGAGGACATTGGAGAGGTAGAATTAAGAAGATCCTTGATTGTAAAAGATTTTGCAATGTTTTTTTGAGTGGCTTTGAAAAAATTATGTATTATTAATAAAGTTTCCAGTAATATTAGACAGTATGTTCCACGAAGGCAGAAACTTCGTCTGTTTAGCACATGTTATATTCCCGTAACTTGACGCAGAACCAGTTCAGAAATAGTACAAAATAAATATATGGCTATTTATAGTGCTTAATTTAGATACTGTGTTCATTCATATGCACCTTCTCATTGGACCTAAATATGTCTAAATTCTTCTGTTTTGGAAACAGTGAGACAAACAACTTGATATGTACTATATTAAAATTAATGTGTATCCAGGCTTATCTACTAAAACATCAGAAAATATAAATGAGTATTTGTAGAAATTTTATTGGCATCACATTCCAGATAAAGTTTGCTAAAGCAGAACAATGTGAATCTAATTCAATTTTTCAACTTCAAGTTTCAATAAACAACATTAAATGTTACTGCAACAATATCATTCTCAGCACAGTATGACTTCTTACAACATTGCAGAGAAAGATAACCAAATTTGGGCGCAAAGCAGGTTTATTTTTATTTTAAGCTTCATATAAAATCATTTCACTCAATACACTTAAGGTGAAGTTGGTCATTTCAACTGTCAGTTTTTTCATCAGCTCCAAACTTAGAAGACCGTAATCTTCCAAAACCTTTGATCAGAGGATGCCATTTCTACAAAAATTAATTATACAGACATAATCTTTTAAATATAAAGATGAAACACGCTGATGAAGACAGATCTGAATTTGTGAAAATGTTCAAATTTCATTAGGTACAATTCTGAATTGTCTTCAAAATTACGGGCCAGAAAAAGTCCATTCTCACTTATACTTAGAAGTAGGGATAAAAACTTTGGGTGGAAGAACAAAAATATCATTATAATTTTTACATTATTTCAGTCTCTCAAAGTAAATAGGCAGAAGTGTACCTAGAGAGTGAGAATTATTTATAAAAAAGGATGTTACAGGCAGAAATGTACCAGGAGAGTGAGATTTGTTTATAGAAAAAGATGTTACAATTTAATGCTCTAAATGGATCCTAGAAATTAAGCTTTTTATTGCTTTATTTTAAAATAAATCAATAAGTCTGCCCATTGGAAATTAAAACAAAACAAAACTTTTCTTCTGTCTGGAAAAAAAATATGGAGAAATAACGTTACAAAGCACGCAAATTTATTTACCACTTTATACTTTCTTTAAATTAAGAAGTAAGAATAATTCTCCTTTATCCACACCTTCACACTAACTCATACTTTATACTTTATCTTCTCTATGACATAAACTAGTATTATAGCATTTTCATGAATGGATGCATTAATAATAATATGGCCATTTATATTCAGACTCTAGCAAACCTCACCTTGAGGGACCCTTTGTCTCATTGACTTGATTCATTATTAGTCTAACTAACAGGATTCCAGTTTCTCAGTTTCAGTGTCCTATTTAGTTCTAATTTGTAACATCATAACCTTTGCTTAACCTCTCATTCAGGGAAGTCTTACAGTTCTTCTTCTAGACTGAAAAATTGCATAAATATTTAAATGTTAATTCAAAGAGAGTGAGAATGATGTCAAAATGTCCCTTAGAGCCAAAATTTCAATAGATTTGGCATAGTAGCTTTATGATATGACCTAAAAATCCAAAAGGTGTCAATTTTTCCCCTCTGGCCTTAAATACTGTTTGCTTATGGACGATTTTAAAAATGCCTCAAAGGTCTGGGGTTGTTCTCCCTATAGATCTTTTATTTTAAAGACAAATGGGAACTTGTCAAACAGCTCTAAAAATTGTACAAATAATTATGGAGATGCCAGTCAAGAAAGCTGCATTTCCTGACTTCTCAAAATGTGGCTTTGATAAGTCAAAAAACTTTTCAACCTGCTTATCTTGTACATTACACCCACAAAATCCCTGAACTAATCATAGCTTATGAAACCATGTTGTCAAAATAAAAAAAAATGATAAAGGTATATAAACTTGAGGTTAGATTAATTTCAGCAGTCATTCAAAGCAGTAATTTAAATACTGTATTTTGAGATAAATGCTTCCATTATTAGGTAGAGATATCTTATTTTAGAAGAGTGGTATAAAAATTCTTGACAAGCCAAGAGATCAAATTTAAAAGTACTATATGTGAGAGATTTAGATTTGGCAAGATGGCATATCCTTTTTTTTTAAGATTGCACATTCAAAAATAAATTGACATTTCACCTGAAAATTTATTACAATAAAACTGATATTCAACTTACCAATTTTTATCTTTCATTCGAACATTTCCTAGAGTGAGAATCTTTTATTCTTAATATATAGAGGTAATGATTGTTCTTTCTTCAGTTTTGAAGGGTTGTTTTTCTTCATGTTTCCTCAGGGTCCAAGATTTTTAATGACCATGATTTGCAGGCTTGAGGACTTAATGGTTTCTGTACTTTGTTTTCACTCTGTAATCCATAATGGTTGGCCCTCAGAGAGTGCCATGTTGATATGCCACTCAAAGAGTTGAATGACAAATAGTATCAATTAATAGTACCAATTTCTAAACAAAGTAAACTGTTACAATGAATAACACAAGATACCACATGAATTCAGTCTAAACTGGATAGCATAAACTCTACATCCAGGGCAAAGTATAGCTTCCCAGTTACCGTGGCTGCTATCTCCCGTGGAAAAGCCTCCATGTATACACCTTAAAAGGAGAGGAAAAGTACAGTGACCACATGCTCAGGAAAATGTCTTAATTCTGGAATAAGGACCATTAAGAGAGATTCCCAGTTACCGTGGCTGCTATCTCCCGTGGAAAAGCCTCCATGTATACACCTTAAAAGGAGAGGAAAAGTACAGTGACCACATGCTCAGGAAAATGTCTTAATTCTGGAATAAGGACCATTAAGAGAGATTC
>NW_019154103.1:30139122-30207105 GCF_002288905.1 Enhydra lutris kenyoni
ATCTTTTGAGTACCTGCAGCTGACTCTAGATAAGGACGTTTTCTGTAGTAAAGATCAATGGTTATTTTAGCTTTCAGGAAAGCCACGTAGATACATTCCCATCAGCTTCCTGTAAGATCCCTAATTGTGTGAATATCCTCTCTCAAAAATCCAGAAGCAACTATTGAATATTTATGTGATACTAAAGCAAGAAAGGCACACATCCCAGAAATATAATCAACAAACCTCATTAGGAAGTTATACTATTATGAACAATATACTTAAATGTTCAAAAAACTCCCTAACAACTTTTATTTTTTAAAAAAGTGATACAAGAAAAAACAGAATGAAACCTTATGTGAAAAGACAGCTCAGCTTTCATTGCCGCTTTTTTTTCCCCCTACATGGGATTTTTCCTTTATCGTGTTGTTTTGAATGAAAACAAATTATTTAAGAGCCCCACTATTTTAACGTTGAAAAATACCTACGTGAACTGCCAAGAGAAAATTAGGTATCTACTGGATTTTCATGGAAAAAAGCACTGAGAGAAATGGCCAAGTCTTGCTCCTAAAAAATATTACCACTAACCTCTCTTTCTTCCTCTTTTTTTTTTTTTTTTTTTTTTAATCTTGAAAATGACAAGGTAATCTCAAGTTTTAAGGGGCACCTGACTGGCTTGTCAGACTAACGTGGCATATTAACTACACTCATCGTGGCACCACTGGAGTCTTAGTTTTTACCATTTTGATATCCCCTCCAGGGTTTCAATCTTCCCTCTTGGAGCTCAATCATGCTCTGTGATGCTCTATTCCTACATGAGGATGCGAGAAAACTTCTATTTAAAAATACATTCGGGTGGGGAGGGGTGTCAGGCACAACTGATTGAGAAGGCATTCCATGATGATCCCTATTTTCAGTTAAAATGCGCACTTATGGTTTTGGATTTAACACCCCTGCCTTTGCAGTCAGACAGTCATTTAGCTGGAGTCAATCAAGCGTGTGATTAGAAATAATAACTCACAAGCAATGAATTCAAAAAGATTAGATCTTTGCCGAAACGCACAAGTACAGCATCCCATTATGCATCCTTTCCTCTCTGGTTTCTAGAGAGCAGACTGAAAAAAAAAAATCAACCCCCAAAATTGTCTTGCACTCTAAAAGCTGACTTCCCTTAAAATCCGACTAAAAACTCTTCCATCCTGTGATCAGTAACCTCAGTCTGTTGGAGATATATAATCAGCACAGGGAGGGGGGATATCTCCGTCTATCTTTTCTATGCCCCCCAAAGATGCCGTAGACGACATTTTACACCGAATAGGTCCGAAACTAGACACACCTTATCTTAGTTACAGAGAACAAGAAAGACAGAGCGTGGCTAAAGCTCCAAAGATGGTTAATATCCAAAACAGCAAAAAATAATTTTCCATTTAAAAATCATTCTTCAAATTATCCGTCACTTCCAGATCAAGTATTTCACTTAAGTAAGGAGTTAGAGAAGTAATTAGAGAAACTATGTTTGGATTTAATAAGCATTATATTGAAACCCATAACCCAAGTTCAATCCAACCTTTCCACACAGCATCTTTGATCAAATCAAAAGATTTAATTTCACTAAGAAAGTTTGGAGAATTAAAGTGAATTATAAGATTTCATATTATGTGGTGTTTTATCTTTAATCACAGCGCATATAATTCATAGTCAACAGTGCTAATAATGGGTAGAATGATCCCAAAGGGAAAAAGATTGACAAAAATGATGAATCTTTTGCCTTAGAATATAATATAGAGGGGATGGGTGGGTTTGCCTTCCCAGCTATGCTTGGTTTAGGCTGTGGTACACTGATGGCACTAACATAATTCATACAAATGAGGATAGCAGAGAGCAGCCTGGGATTTGACAAATTTCTGCAGATAATTCCCAAGGCTGAATAAACCACATGTGGGTAACTGGGAGCTAATGCAGTGTAGGAGATTTAGATGAATAAAGTCCACAAACACCCTCTTAAAAAAAAATAAAAATAAAAAAGTGAAAAAGCTCGAAGGCTTCTATGTATTTTTTTAAAACAAGGAAGAAAGAAAAGAGTCACGTTTCAGTTACAAATGGAAAGTATCTTGCCAATTAAGAAACAGCTGAACATGTTGATCAGTTCCTGGTACCAATAAAGGCTTCTTTACATAAAGATCCACTATATTCATTCCAAGTTGCGGTTCTAGAAAATACCACTAAGAAAACTTTTAAAGGCCAATTCTTTTTATTCAACAAACAAAATTTAAATTAAAAAAAATATTAATTTGTATGAGTTTGGATACTTTTGACTCTGAGCACAGCCAGACCTTAACAATTTCATTCCTCTCCAGGAGCCAAATAAGGGATCAATCTCTATCCCTTTCCCTGATCTTAACATCCAAGGGTGGAAGGCGCATCCTTGGTCCTGTGGAGGAATCTCTGACCCACCACCAATGTCCTTGTATGGAAGGACCACCAAGAGCCACATCTAAAGGCTTTTTGCACACTGCATCTCTCCAGCTTTATAAATAAGGAAAATTCACCCTAACTTAGCAGATACCACTACTGCCTATCCTACCATATCATTACATTTAACCCACAAGAAAGTGACTATCTCTCTCTTATTCTCTCTCTCTGTCTCTCACGCACACATACACACACAGAAAATAGATCTGGCACAGGGTTCCCTATTCCTTCAAACAACAAGATTAAGGTTCCATTTAAGAAATATTTATTTGTTCAGCACACCAGATGCCAGTCACTGCACCAGAAACTGGGAAAATGCTAAAAAAAACAGTAAAATGGGTTTTCTGCTTTGGGGAACGTTACCCCCTAATCAGAGAAGCCAGTTCCAAGTCACCTCCCAGCACCACAACTTGCCCAGCTGTGATCTGCCGCTCTGGACCTTATGAGGACAAGAGGCAAAGAAAGTAAAATGGAAAGAAAAAAACTCACAATAAAGGCAAATCTGTCCCAAAGAGTTTGCATTTGTTCATAAGTAAAGAAGAATTGAAAACCACTGCTAAAATTAGTGCCATTCTTCTCTTCTACCATCTCTAGTAGGACTCTGAGACACGTAATGCAGGCGGGGCCCTAAAGAGCTCAGCTGGGGTTTGGCAAAATTCAAATAGAAGTGAAAACAAAATACAGTTGAATTTTCTGCCATAAAGAAAAACATCCATTTAACATAAGTGAACATATTAAATATTTAGATTAAAAATCATGCATTTCAAGAAAAAAAATACATATATATTCCCCTACCCACCCTACCCACAATCCTTCCTTCACTCATTAAACAGATTAGCTGACCTCCTACTATATGCCAAACCCATTTTAGGTACAGTATCTTTATGTGCGTAAAATATATGCAATTCAAAGATTTCATTTTTAATCCTGTCAGAAATTCTCCTCTGTCTCTTAAACAAGTAAAAACCACAGAAGGAAAACTTAAAGCTTTCGGTGCTAATTCAAATAAAATCTTGACGTATTTCGGTTACTTCACATGGGTAAGAAAATGTTTGAGCATGAAATTCATTTTAAACAAAATTCATTATATGAACTTGTGACATTCTCATGCACTGGTTTTTTTCCCTCCATTTCCAAACACTAATTGACAGCACTTGAACACCGTGATCCAGCTTCCGCACGTCATATGATTCCTGGGGACTCTAGCTATATTCCTCAGGCCAGCAGACTGACAAATCAAAAGATAAGAAGTACCTCTCAGCTTGAATCAACTGAAATGTGTCAGAAAATACATTTGGCATAATCTTCAGAAATGTCAGGTTTGGCGATGACAGGATAGGCACAGTCTTCCTGACAGTTTTAGCACACCAAAGTTTCAGAGTCCAAGTTAGAACGAAGAGGGAAAAAACACTTTTGTCTGCTCTTTTGGAGAAAACTACTACATGCAACAAGAGGAAATGTATGACATGGCACTTGAGTCTCTGACAAAAATGTTATAAAATGCCTGACTGCCTAATTAATGAAACATACAACTCGGAAAATGCCCACTAAGATGAAAAGGATTAAGGTATCTTTTAGTACGGCTGCTTATGAAAACCATCCTACCTGCTCTTCAAGATGGGCCCAGCTTCATTTCTCTCCAGATTCCCAACGTGACTTGTGCCAGTTGGGTACTTTTATAAACGTGTGCTGAATGAGTGAGGGAACCAACAGCACGTAGTGACAATGTTAAGAAACCAAGACTGAGCTGAATATATTACATGACGTGCCTCTACCGGACCTTGCAGGTCCCCTTGCCTTGCCAGGCCTTTGCCTTGGCAAAGAAAAATCAATTCTAAAAAGCAGAGGAAGACACACGCAGGCGAATTCTTTTTTTTTTTTTTTTTACTTTGAAATTTTGGAAGATTTTATTTACAATAATTTACTGTTAAGGCTCATACTCTTCCAGTTTAAGACACCAATTTCAAATTCATCATTTTCAAGATAATACAAAAGAATATATTTACAAATAGTATCACTATTACTCATGAGTTTTTAACCTCAGTATCAATTATTCTTTTTTTTTCACGCAGGCGAATTCTAATAGACATCAGGCTCCATTACGATTTCTACATGAGCCGGACTTCCCTCTATCTTTCCTCACCACCACCATTCCCGCCCCCCAAGAAGCACACTTATAAAGTCATATTCTACCAAATGTTGATAAAAGAAGAACAACTTAATCAGTTCTACAAAAGGCACTGCACAGAGCCAAGACCCACGTTTCTACCTCTGGCTATAAAAGTCTGACTTCTCCAATTTCCCATTTGTAAAAAGATCTCCAAAAGAAGTCAGCCTGGGGGCACTGCATGGCTGAGGCTGTCTGTAGGAGCACTGTATTCTGACGATCGCAAAGCCCTCTGAGCGTCTCAGATAGGAGGCGCAGAGTGCCTGATTCACACACATCCCTTCCAGGTAATCTAACAACTCCAGCGCTGTCAACCTGCATCTGATTTTCATTTGTAAATGAAGTTGCACAAATCTGCAACGATAGAGAATATTGACAAAACCTTTACCACTTGGCATCTCTTGTTTGCTAAAAAACAAAAACAAGATCCTCACTTGGGCAACTCCTAATCGTGCGGGCCATGTTTCATTTACTTTCACCACCAATTCGAAAGCAATCTGTCCATCCTGGCACTGTAAATTACCAAATACTCTAAAATTATTTATTGTAAGCTGATCATATATTTACATATTGATGAATGCTATCTATACACTGAAAAGTTAAAAATCATTTCTTTATTGCCCAAGTCTATACAATCTCCCAAATGAGGGAGATACCAAGTTAGTTAAAAGAGATCATAAAAATACACTTTTTTGACTTAATATGTGTCCTGTGTTTCCAGCATGGCTTCAAAGTCTTTTTTCTTCTCAAAGGAGCAAAGTCAAATGTATTTTTCACTACACTGGGCAAACATAACACAATGTTACATAACACATCCCGGCAAGTTTCTTATTCCACTATAGTCCAAGAGTTAGGTCTTTCAGTAAACATTTATTGAGCATGAGCTATGTGCCCACTACCATGCCTTATTAGGAAAACAGAGTAGGGGAAACAGACATGGAAAGTCCCTACTATTAACATAGAGGCAAAAAAGAAAAGAAAAAGGCATGTAATTACAATATAAAATAATCAGAACAATAATAGGTTTGTCTGTAAAACTTTAAGTGCATAGACACAAGAATAATTAGTACAGCCTGAGACCTGAAGAATAAATAAGAACCCAATAATGTGGAGAAGAGGAGTCAGAACATTCCAGATTTGGGATCACCATGTTTGAAAGGGGGTAAAAAAGTACGGAACTTGAAGAGAAAGCAAAGTAATGTGGAACGTCTAGAAAACAGTGAGTAGGAGGGAATGGTAAACATCGATACAAGAAGATGGGGTTAAAAGGGAAAGTCATTTTCCAGGAAATGTGGAGCAATCAAATGTTTTGGAGCAAAATAAAGATGCAGTCCCCCATGTCCACCGCAGCATTTTCTACAGTAGCCAAGACAGCGAACCAACCTAAGTGTCCACTGATGGATGAATGGATAAAGAAAATATGGTGTACACATACAATGGGATATTATTCAGCCACAAAAAAACAAAACAAAACAAAACAAATCTTGCCATCTAGAACAACACAGATGGACCTAGAAGGCATTATGTTAAGTGAAATGAGTCAGAAAAAGATAAATACCATATGCTCTCATGTATATGAGGCTTCTTAAAAGAAAAAAAAAAAAAAAAAAAGCTTGTGGATACCTGACAGTTGCCAGAGGCAGGGTTGGGGGTGAGCAAAAGGGGACACAGGGGATCAAAAGTGCAGGCTTTCAGTAATAAGATAAAGAAGTCCTGGGAATGCAATGTGCAGCCCGCTGACTACAGTTAATGATACGGCAGTATATAATTGAAAGTTGCTAAGACAAGATATATATATTTTTTAATTTATTTATTTGAGAGAGAGAGAGAGAGCATGCACACACAAGCGGGAGCAAGGGCAAAGGGAGAGAATCTTCAAGCAGACTCCCCCCCCGGAATGCAGAGCCTGATGCAAGGCTGATCTCATGACCCATGAGATCTGGACCTGAATGGAAACTAAAAGTCGGAGGCTTAACCAACAGAGCCACCCAAGCACCCTTAAAGGAATAGATTTTAAAAGTTCTCATCACAAGTAAGAGTTTTGAAACGATTTATGGTGATGGATGATAACCAGACTTACTGTGGTGATTATTTTGCAATATATACAAATATTGAATCCTTATGTTGTACACCTGAAACTAATGTAACATTACATGTCAGTTTTACTTCAGTTAAAAACATACACATACACACATAACAACAAAAAGGAAAGAAAGATGTATCCGATTCACGTTTTTGAAAGATAACCAGACAAGTTAAGCCAGATAGCCTGGCAAAAGATAACTTAAGCAGAAAAAAAAAATCCAGCAGAAATGTCTCAGGGGTAAGGAGTAAAGACGAGAGACATTAAGAATCTACCTCAAGCGAGGTTCAGTGTTGAGCTAGCTTCTGCTTCCATCCCTCAAATCACTGGCAAGAGTCCTTGCCCCAGGAAGCAGGGTTGGGCTACTCTCTCTCCAGGGGAGGTCACTCCCTCATCACGCTAGGGATAAGTGCCTGAATCAAGGTCAAAAGAAACATTAGTGCCCAAACTTACTACTTCGGTCTTCCCAACCAAAAGAACCCACCTACAACAATGTGGCCTGGCTAAGTCAGGAGTCAACAAAATGTAAAAACTGATTGTGTCTAGAAAGCCAAGGAACACAAAGGTTGAGAACATGTGTTTGGTCCAAACACATGGGCTGGCTGGGCTCCCCTGCCTGACCATGAGGGAGTGACTTTCCATTCTATTATCTGTCAAGTAGGAGTAATACCTAATTCACTGGTTTGTTATGAGAGTTAAATGAAAATTAAACTAAAAACACTATAACTAGCATCATCCTCATTAAATTGGGGATAAGAAAGAGGAAGGAGAAGAGGATGTCACAGGTACTATTTGGGGAGATTTGAGTTGATCTTAATACAAAAGAAAAAAACAAGGTAATATGAGTTTGGTTTTCGATGAGCTGTTTATCAAGGGAGGAGAGTCTGGTATTACAGACAGAGGAATTTAGGTAGGAGATAATAACCTCCTCTTATATACCTGATTTTCCCTTGATTTGATATTGTTTCCAGAATTTCTACTGAATCCCTTTATCTCCCAATTTTTAACCGAATGCATGGCTGCCTGAATAAGAACAAACAAAACCCTTCATCTTAGGCCAGCCCCCGTCCCCTTGCAGATAAATGATTAAGTAATGACCAATGTGACACAGCAGATGTATGCACATGGGACTTTTTAGAGTCAGAGAACATGCTCCACTTCATTCTTTTTTCTATCCTGATACCCAGAGGGTGAATCTGATGACCGGAGCTTTAACAGCCTTTGAGAACCATAACGACTGAAACTTACCAAGTATCTCCATTATGCCACTGTGGTAAGCAAATCATTTCACATTCATTCTCTAATTCAATCCCTATAACAACACTCGATATTATCATTTTATTTTTCCTTCCTGGAAAACTGAAGTGTATTGAGTTTGAGTAATTGACTTAAGAGTCCCACAGGTTAGTAGTTAAGCCCAGCATTGATTAAATCAAGGCAGTTCTAACCAGTGCACAGTCCTGCTAGTATTCAAGCCCAGGACTTTCTAAACCCAAGGTAGTTCTCCTGATCACCACATAGTAGTTCTTCTCCAGGTGTGTTTTACTCCCTTTCATTTCATCTAGGAGCACCAGGGAAAGTGCTAACGAGTAGTGAGATGATGGTAGAGGAAAGAGGAGTAGGAGGAGGAAAAGGGGGAGGATACTGGTAATATTTAAGGTTAGTCTCCTCTGAAGAACCAGTAGTTAACCTTACTTCTTGGGTTCTAAGATTTGTTCAACAACGAGCCTAACTTAAAATCACTTTCCTTTAGTCATTCCGTAAAGCTACTTAGTAAAGGTTTACACTTGCTTTCACGTAAACTTCTCTCTGATCTAGATCCAGAACTGTACCAAGTTCAGATTAAATTCCAAAATATGAACAGAAGCACTGAATCCTCACCTATTTTCAGCTTCCTGGTTCAGAAGTATAAATAAATCATGTGAAATGCACAGAAAAACTCAACTCTTTCCCTCCTAACATTTAATGTTAATTTATAGCCCTAGAACATTTGTAAATTTAACAGCCCATCAAAGTGTCTGAAAGCACACCAGTTCTAAGGACTCATTAAGTGACATTAAACATAACTTTCCATGAAGTACCGTACAGCATGAATGGGTGGGCAGGCTGGTGAACAGCCACCACTACAATAATTTATCGTTTGTAATTTTGCCTTATTACTTGCAAAAACATTTGCTCAAGGGAGGGCAGTCACTTACCAAAAAAGTACTTCACTATTTAGTCAATGCTATAAATTACGAAGGCAGAGAAATCCTTTATGATCGTAAGGATGTGCTAATTCTTTCTCTAGCTACCCAAAAATGAAGTTTTTGGTAAAGTCTTAAAGGATTTTAAAAATTCATTTCTTTTTTTTTTTTTTAATTTCTTTGGCAGACAGAGATCGAAAGTAGGCAGAGAGGCAGGCAGAGAGAGAGGGGGAAGTAGGCTCCCCGCTGAGCAGAGAGACTGACGTGGGGCTCGATCCCAGGACCCCGGGTCATGACCTGAGCTGAAGGCAGAGGCTTTAACCCACTGAGCCACCCAGGTGCCCCCAAAATTCATTTCTTTGAAGAGGGTTGTAATGTTTCCAATGCATCTCCCCCCAATTTTAAAGAACATCAGTAAAATGAAACCAAAAACATGGAGGTTTTTTTTTTTTCCCAGTATGCAAGTGGGAGATTCTCCTAACTTTATCCAACTCCCATCCTTAGAATGGAATTTCTTTTGCTCCAGAAATATTTAAAGAGTTAAAGCCTGTAACAGGCCTTTATCCACTATAACTGGATTTTACAATACCACAAACAGCTACCATAATTTTGTCAAGGCATTCATCTCACCTTTAATAAAATCGAACAACAACAAGTATTATAACAGGGAATATTAAGTAGAAGCTGACAGTGATCAGAGACTAAGTAATAATGACAAAAGCTGGGTCAAAGTTTAGCATTGCCACTTGTGTTAAGAAACACCCTTTACATGTTTTCCTTAAAAGAACCCAACCAGATAACCAGGAACATCATGCAACTTTTATGTTTTTCATTTTTTCACTACTCTATGACTACAGGTTTAACAAAATTCAAAAGAGTTTTAACTATCAGTGCATTAAGCTTAACATAATAATTGTGATGATAGCATAATTTTTACCACTATAAAGTAGATCACTTATCTGGTTAAGCTTAGCTTAAAGACAAGGTTTTTTTTTTTCCCCCTTACCTTCTAGACACGTGGTCCCCAAGTCCCAACACAACTGTCTGTATTTCTTTGCCAAAGTCTGCCTATCAGTTTCATTAGCTTGGTGAACTAAAAAAATTCCCTCCACAATTTCAACAACTTAGTGGTGAATTTCTGCAGCAGAAAGAGTTCTCCTGTATGAAAGTTAAGTCAGGGGATAATTTCAACTCAAAAGGGCCATCATTTTGAAAATGACCCCACCAAAGTCACAAATAATCTTACCTAACTCCCTTATAGTGTTCCTATACATATTGTGACATCTGTGAGATTCCCAGCGAAATTGGTGGCTGCTAAATGCAAGGTATTAGTTGTTTACCCTTCAAACTTCCTTTCGGAACAATACTACTTAAGGGGAAAAACTACAGCTTTCACAAAGATTATATTTTATACAGAAACATTCACTTGCCAACCACTGAATATAGTCCCAAACAGTTCAAAGGTAATTACAGTGACTTTTATTGGGTTAATTTTAATGTTTCCATAAACTTTCTGTGCTCAGATCTAGAAGGCACAAGGCTGGACCTCACACAATCCAAAATGTGAACATCTAAATACAGCTGACAGATTCATCAACTGAGAGAAGAAAAACTCACCAAAACAATTTCCAAACTTCCACTGCATCAACGAATTTTTAAAAAATTCTACTTAGAGCTAACAAAGAAGGGAGCTGTTTTTTTTTTCTTTTTTCCCCTGAATAACCAGTTGACTCAATCAAGTGAATCTGGTTGGTTGTTCGGACCATAGGTAGTTTAGCTGCTGTACACTCCGACTCGACAGGTGAGGTGTTTTGAGACTGTCTCATGCATTTCCATATCTAGCAACCACCAGTAAGTTAGCATGATTGTGAAGTTCACAATTAGCCAATTTCTTCCAACCTATACGTACAAAGCAGAACCAAGACAAGTGAAGAAAATAATCTACAGGGCAGCATGCCTTCCTCTTTTCCTGTCATTAACGCCAATTTATATAAACTATATAATGTGATAATTTGAAGCACTCTGTTCACATCTAAAATTATAATTTTAATTCCTTATTAATTGGTGTTAAGTAAGAATTACCAGATTATTCCAAAGCTAATATTCCATAATAGCAAGCAGACACAGGTTGAGTAGTCATCTAAAATTAGCTTATTCAATGTAAAATAAAGATTGAATGTTAAGGTATAAAATTAT
Source organism: Enhydra lutris kenyoni (assembly GCF_002288905.1). Classification (NCBI taxonomy): domain Eukaryota; kingdom Metazoa; phylum Chordata; class Mammalia; order Carnivora; family Mustelidae; genus Enhydra; species Enhydra lutris. The sequence continues at coordinate 30,150,206 of NW_019154103.1, forward strand.
TCTAAATCCCCAAACACACCAGAACCAATTGTGAAATTAAATGTGACACTTTCCATAATTTAAACTACAGTACTTGATTTTCGTCTTTCTCCTCAGCTACCTCTAAATTAAATTAGTCTTATTGATTATAACTCAGAAATCCCTGCCTTGTTATCATGATTTTTAAATTTTAATAAAATGTACAATTCAGGTGTACATAGCTAAGTTGGTTTTCTTAAATTACAATATAGGAGATTAGGTATAGCCTCAATGAATATCTCAATACTACAGTTTACAAACACAGTGAAAGCCAATCCATGGTTAGCTTAAAACAATTGATAAATTCATACACCACAAACTTGTTTTTGGTCTACCATAGCAGATGATCACTCATTATTGAAGTAAGATCTTATGAATTGATAGCAGTGTTATATAACTAAGCATTGGCTGCACAGTGGTCCTGGAATGAAAAAGAAGCCCGAGTCCAATTTATATATGTTACTGTGCACAAATGATGGTTAGTAACGTTAGTAAAAGCAGAACCACCCAGTTAAAATTCACAGGTTATCCTAAAAAAAACAAAAACAAAAAAACAAAAAAACCAGGAGAGTACACTGTATATTTTCTGTGAATTCGCTAATGAGAAATCTATACCATGAACAGCAGCCTTGTTGCCCACCACCTCCCCCCACCCGCCAAAAGCACATATTGGGTGGCTGGTCCTGATAAAACATTTCTCTGGCGTTTACACAACATAATCAACAGCCTCAAAGAACACATTTATTAAACTCAGACAGTTTCAGCATTACTTTCAGTGTACTGGGATTTGGATTTGGTTCTGATTTTTTAAATTCAAAGAAAAATATTTCTTAACAGCATTTCCTAGACAATCATAGTTGATGGACCCCTGAAGCCTGTTCTTTACTAAGAACAGAGAGGATCTGGTAACCCCTTGCCTCACCTCCAAACCATTCCTCCTACCTCCCCCAGGCAAAGCTGTGCACCAGTTCTTAAGCCGTCCTTATTTGTAAACAGTGCTGAGATGCCTCTCTTCATGGCTAATAATAGATTTTATACAGCATCATCAAATATGCTGTAATGGTTCCTGTTATGACATTAACTGTTGCTTTTTCCATCGAAGAATAGATGTGTACCCCCTTTCCAGTCTTTTTGTCATAGTAATATTTAGGTGACTTATTTCTAGCTTTTATTTTTTCTGTTTAACTTTGGTGAAATTAATATTAAAAGAGTCCTAAAGAGGGATATTAGAGTACCTGGATGAATTGATTTGAGCTCTCATCTCTCTTCTTCCAACTAATGGGGATGAGACATTCATTTTCTCCACATAGTTATAATAATAAATGTTATTAGCCCCTTTATCACCTGAGGAATTGTCACCAAGGGAATGTTTAGCATGCAAAAGCCTGTATCAGAGATACCTTCTGCCTCAACAGAATGCAAGCCAAGGCATCCTTAAATAGTGCCTGGTCATTTACAACACACACCAAAACTAACTGAAGGTGCCACATAAGATGAGAACACATTAGCAGCTAAAGAGCATTAAGCCATTGTTTCTGTGTCATAAGTCACCAATTCTCAACTGTAAATACATTTATACATTTAGGTGTAATGTTTCATTTATCAAATCATGTATTTTACATTATAATGAATTTCAATTTCCATTACCACAATGATGTTTACACAAGCTGCAAACATTTGTTTTTACTACAGAAGAATTTAAGTCCTATTCATTAGCACTGCTCACTGTCAATTTATGAAATACATTTATATTCACCATTGAACTATACAATACTTAATTTCAAAATACATGTCATTACTCAATGAGAAGATATTACAGTAAAGCATCAAGATTAACTAGGCTAGATCTACAATAATCCACCAGTCAAATAATAAAAATGAGTGCTTATTAATTTCTTACAATGTGCCATGCACGAAACTAAGCACTTCACATACATTAACTCAATGTCATCTGTAAAATAACACTGTGAGGTAAGCACTATTCTCATTCCTGTTTTACAGATAGGAAAAAATGATACACCAAGAAGTTAAAGAAAAGAACTTGCCTAAGACTCCATCGCTAGTAAGTGGCAGATAATTAGTTCTGGAGTTCTAGAGCTTAAATTCTAAAATAAGCCAGTATGTCATGGTGGTTCTTAAGAAGTCTTATTACTAGAATCAAATGTTGTGTATTACCAGCTCCAAGAAAACTTTGATTTTAAAAATAAACTAGTAGGCTTATTAAGTTATACACATTGTAATACTTTAGAAAGTTCATGTTAGGCATAGTCTCCAAAACGTACTACCATAAAAAATGAAACTCAAATCACCAAGTGACTCGAATAAATACTTTGTATAAATTCAGTACCTCTTGCTCCACTTTCCCAAATCCACTCATGATGAAAAGTTGTCACTAGGTATATACAATATTGAAACTATTTCTTTTTGTTTCCTACTTAGGCTACAAGCTATTCATGGTCTGGAAAAGCAGCTAATCTATACATTATTGAAAAATGCCACACCATATTGTACCCAGAGAACCTTTGATAAATACTAAATATTACACTGACAATGAGTAATGGCAACTGAAAACAAAATTACAATGTAACTCAAAGATGAAATATGATGCTAAAATAAAATGGATATGAGTCCCATTCAAGCTGTCCCTTAATCTTTTGACGTCTGTGAAGAGAGAAGCCCTTACTTAGGACAAAGGAAGACAGTATTTTTGAGGTCTGGAAAAAATAATGACAACACTCCTGATTAATTATACAATACTGAAAAGTGAATCATGTAGGAAATATGTGTGGAAGGAAGGATGGACAAGCTATCTGATGTAATTATTTTCTTTTCTGCATATATAGAAAAAAAATACAGAAGGGCTAGATTATCTAAAAATGTGGGTTGTAGGTCTTCCAAATGATTTTCTTAAAGTCTCCCTTATTTGCCTCTACTGAAGGGAACACAGGTGGAAAGGGAGGAGACATTTTCATTCTGGACCTCTGAACATTTTGTACTGTTTAAAAATTACTCTGTGCAATTATTACCTATTGCTTTAATAAGAATAAAACTTGGACTGTCAATCTATACTCAATAAAAAACTGTGATATTTAGCAAATTCTATTACAGTTATTTCTGGAAATTAATAATTAGTAAATAATTCTAAATATTCTGCATCTAAAACAAGAGGCCAGAGGGAAAAGTACAAAAATATATTTTAAAAAATTCATAAACACTATACTTTCCATATGTATAGAGTATATGTAAGCATATACATGAATGCATGTACATAGCTATACATCCATATGTGTATAAGTACACACATACATATAAATTTTGCCTGTGGTAAAATTTTTAAGAGAGTGTTGTAGACATGCAGCTCAGTTTTCCTGGACACCAAAAAATCACTATTTTATGTGAAAACAAAAGAAAAATTCTTCCTATAAAACACCAATGAATATGAAATAAATAATTCCTATCAAATGTTTACTTGGTACCTACTTTTTTTATACAAGTGAAGTATAATTTGGTGATGCAGAGATGTACATTTTCTAATTAAAACTGAAGACAAATTTTTATTTACATCCTCTTAAATTATCTCTACAGCACAAAATATTTTAACCATCTTCAATTTAAGAATTGACACAAAGTATTAATTTTCCCCTAGATTAAAAAAAAAAAAAAAAGGAGAGGAAAACTACAGTTAGCAGAAGAACTTTCAAAGCTTTAGCTAAGATCAGATTTCACAAAGTAATACATGTTTGGATGTTTTGTGTTTATTTGAAATTTCTTTGTATCACTCTGATTTTCTTCCCTAGTTATAATGGGCTGGGGCCCTGTTCCTAAAGGAAGCAAGGAACCAGCCTCTTGAAAGGGATCCCTGCACCAACTCCCAAGAGGCCTTGGGAAGGCACTGGCCCCACCACCCAGCCTTCCAGCCACCAGTGCCCAGCACGTGGCCCAAAGAAGGAGGACAGACAGGGTGACGTGAAGCACAGCATGGTACAAACAACTGTCTGTCTCATTCGCTCAGGCCCGTCTCTTCTCCCTCTTCTCTTCTTTCTCTCCTCTCAAGGGCCTTGTCTTTTTTCCCATCTTCCTGTGGCTCTTCCTGTTTTATTCCCATCTTTCCTTCTCCTCTTGTTCTCATTAGTGAGAACTACTATTTTCACCACTTCCTCCTCCAATGTATTTTTTTTCTCTCCTGTAACATATTTTCCCATAGTTGCAAACCGTGCCCATCAACAAAAACCTTGGCATACTTGCAAAAATACACAAAACTCAAAATTCTAATATTTGGGGAAAATTCCAGGAGGAAAAATACAGATACAGTATATGAGCAAAATTAGCAAATATTGGATCTTTCCTCTCTTTTCATTACACCTCCAAGCCCCATTTTGTCAACTATCCACTCTTTCCCTCATTTTTAAAAAAGATTTTAGTTATTTATTTGACAGAGAGAGAGAGTGCGAGCGCACAAGCAGGGGAAGCGGCAAAGGAAAAGGGAGAAGCAGACTCCCCACTGAGCAAGGAGCCTGACATGGGACTCCATCCCAGGACCCTGGGATCATGACCTGAGCCACCCAGGAGCCCCTCCCTCATTTTAAGCACACTATTTTCTATCTTTTTGTTTAGTCTTTCCTTTAGTGTCCTTTCCCTCTGCTCTTTTCTCTTTGTTCTCATCATCTTTAATACCCTCATTGGAAAACATTCTTTCACAGTTAGCCAAGTGTTTCACACCCTTCCCCTTCCAATACACACAAAATTTCACCAAATTCTATCCAGAAAACACACTCCTTACCCATCCTTTCCCCCTCTCCTTAGCAAGCTATAGCAGAAAATCCAGAACATGTGTCTCAAATGAACACCCTCCTAGGACATAAATAACACCATACATATCAAATTTTTTAGCCCACCATTGGAAAACTCCAATATGGGTGTTAAAGGCATCCGCTGAAAATATTTTCCAAGTCTATTCATGTATCCAAAAATATTTTATTTAAATTCAGTTTGAAAATTAACAAATTTGGCCAAGATTTCATTTTAGAATTCACCTCAAAGTTCAGTATTTTATGTCTCTTTCTTTGCCTTGAAATCTGCACTAAATTCATTCTTGTTACAAGTGCACTTTTAGAATATTTTCCATTTCTTGCTTTCCAATAAATGCACACTGAGGTACAGCAAGAAGGAAAAGTCCTTTAGCAGTCTCAATTAAATTCATTTTTTATGCAGGCTCTCTTTTTAAAGAATTTCTTCCTGCTTTCATTATTTTTAAGTCATTTGTTAATCTCAGTACCAAACAGGCCAAGACTTGAGGTCCTTTTCTGAAGGGAACTCCTATTCCAAAAACATCATAAATGTGTTTTTCATGATGAATTACATGTAAACCAGCCAGCTCTACTCAGGAGCCAGGACCAACATGCAATTAGGCTGCACAAATCTGGTGTGCTCTTTCCACCTTTCTTGTTCCTCTCTGCATGGAAAAAGCAAGAAAGGGAAAATTTCCTGACCAGATGCCAAATGAGCCCCGAACTTGAGAGGTGTCTTGGGTGATGGGCAGCGGACCCGCTCTTGCTCGGCCCAGCCGGTGCAGCCCCCGCAGCCTCTCGGCACTGCTGCGGCACATTACTTCCGCTTTTCTAACTTTTCCACTTCTGAGCACCATCAATTATGCACTAGAATAACAGAGGCCTGGCAAGGCAGTGTAACATAAAGGCCGATTATGATGATAAATAATTTAAACACCTGCGTGCCATGTTCCTTTCACCACTGACAGGAAGCCAGGGGCATGTGATGCACGCCAAAGATCCGAATGCACCAAATGACCAGTTTGGAGAGAGCAGACCGTTCACTCACCGGTGAACCTTCCTGTCCACTCTCTGCTGGGAGGAAAGGGGCAAAATAAACACAGTGTTCACTATGGGACTCACACTTGCAAAAACTGATTAAGAATCGGAAAAGAGGGGCACTTGGGTGGCTCAGTGGGTTAAAGCCTCTGCCTTCGGCTCAGGTCATGATCCCAGGGTCCTGGGATCGAGCCCCAAATTGGGCTCTCTGCTCAGCAGGGAGCCTGCTTCCTCCTCTCTCTCTGCCTTCTTGTGATCTCTGTCAAATAAATAAATTTTAAAAATCTTAAAAAAAAAAAAATCGGAAAAGACACAGATCCCAACAAATGATGTGTGATGTTGGCACTAGATACAGCCCAGCAAGTTCAGGAAACAATACTGGAGATGGATGTGGCATCCTCCATCTTCCAGAGAAAGGCAAACAATGGCAAATACAAAGATTTTAAGAGAAAGGGTAAACTGTTTTCATGTACAGTTACTCAAACTTGAATGAACTCAGACCTGAAGTGCTCTTTTTTATACGTTTGATGATAAAGTACAGTTGGGAGCTGGCAGGAAATTAACAGATGTAGAGATTCCTGGTCTGACATCTTTTTTTTAAAACTACCCTCACCATCTCTCAACTGTGATTCAGAAGCTCTTCAAGTATCCTTATTAGCCTTCCTTATTCTATTTTTTAAATTGTAATTTGCTGATTTGCAGCTGAGAAGAAACTTTCATATGTTCAAAAACTGCAGAAGGAAACAAGTTTCCTCTCCGCACTGCCTTCGGAAGCTAAAAACTCAGCAGTGTTACCAGGATCTGAACGCCAAGAGGACACTGCTCCTTATCCACCACAGGCAAACAAAATTATAAACTGGGTCTTGAACGGTGTACATCTAAACAGACAAAGCAAATTTCAGTCTGAAAAAAAAAATCAGATAACTACCACAATATACTGCAACATTTTCATGCTTAAAAAGGGTCAGAATAATCACAGTAGTCCATGCAAGAGTACAAGGGGAAAGAATAAAACCAGGTTCCAGTGAGGATGTTGATAAATCACAAGCTAACCTTAAAATATATGAAATTCAGGAGAACAGCACTTAATTCATGTCAAATGATACTCAACTTCATTTTTGGAATGAGGCTCCCATTATCTAGAAATATTCCAAAATTAATCCTTGGTCTACATGAGAGCTAATATTATATTTCTAAATGCAAATTGATGAAAACTCTAGGGGGAAAAACCATTTTGAACTGTGGTTTCCAGAAGGCTTCAGGTTTAGTCATGTCAAATTAAAGGGGAGTAAAAGCTTCTTAAAATAACATTCTTCTTAAATCACATCCATATGATTTAGCAAATTGATATGGCCAAAGTCAATAAATCATGACGCAGAGCTTTTATTTTAATGTATGAACGCTTTTATTTTATTTTTTGCTTTGAGCCAACTCCTTATAATTTTTAGCCCAAAGTTGGATGTATATTCTTGTCTAGGCAAAACAAGATATTGCTCACGTCACGGGTTCCTGCTTCTCAATGTCAACCCACCACCAGTGAAAAAAAATCGTCCCCGGGACGCCTGGGTGGCTCAGTTGGTTAAGCAGCTGCCTTCGGCTCAGGTCATGATCCCAGCGTCCTGGGATCGAGTCCCACATCGGGCTCCTTGCTCATCAGGGAGCCTGCTTCTCCCTCTGCCTCTGCCTGCCATTCTGTCTGCCTGTGCTTGCTCTCTCTCCCTCTCTCTCTCTGACAAATAAATAAAATCTTTAAAAAAAAAAAAAAATCGTCCCCAAAAGTTCAGCAGGGCATGGAGCTAGCTGCCTCTGGGGTTGTACCAACATGCAAGCCATTAACTGCCTTCCAGTGGGCAGTATTTGAATTTGTAGATTTTCACCACTTTTCAGTGTGTAAGTGCTTCTTTTTTCTTAACCCCAGGGATTTCATTTGTGCTGACACATACCAAAGAAGCAATCTCCATGAAAGTATCCTTTTAAGGCAAGCATTTTGTGCACTCCTTAATGATGGGTGTTTAAGAGAAATGGTAATTATGATAGATTTTGAGCCTTAGGTAACAGACAGCCTCACAGTGAGAGGGTTCACTACATTTAAGACCAAACTCCTCATTAAGAAATGTAGATGTATCAATTCAGTTCTGTGCAGACACACTGACAGTGAAGTCCATGTTAGTAAAAGCCTTCATCCTTACGATGGACGGTCTCATGAGTGAGCCAACACTCCGCGAGGTCATGCTAGTCTGCCCAGATTGTGAGCAAATGAAACTTCCTGGGGACAATTAAACGTAAGGGAAATTGGTTGAAAATATTATTAAAAACATCAATGCTTTAAATATCATTCCCCTTTTTCTTCTTTTTTCTCCCTATGACTTTAAAACTTTTTTTGCTTAAATATGTCATGTGAGCAACCCCATTATATAATGTGCATGCTATGACTCTAAACATAGTTTCAAAACAAAAGCAATTCACATGGTCTTATCTAATACCAGTGATAAAAATACTATAGAAACACTCTATACATACATGTGTATATACTTAGTATATGTATTTCTAACCTAGATGACTCTCTCAAAATGCATTCCAGGTAAACATGATTGTTAAATGAAGGGGGGGGGGCGGAATGAATCCTTGAACCAGGATGTCACAAGCTCAATCCCTTTCCCACCCATGCATGGAAGTAAGTTTTCCTACCCAGCGTGCTTGCAAAGATGGCAAGCAGAATTTAATTTTTCATGGTGTCCAAAGTATAAAGCATGTTCAAATTCCATACAAAGAAATGCTTCAGGGTGCCTGGGTGGCTCAGTGGGTTAGAGCCTCTGCCTTCAACTCAGGTCGTGATCTCAGGGTCCTGGGATCGAGTCCCGTGTCGGGCTCTCAGCTCAGCAGGGAGCCTGCTTCCCCATCTCTCTGCCTGACTCTCTGCCTATTTGTGATCTCTCTCTCTGTCAAATGAATAAATAAAAAATTAAAAAAAAAAAGGAATGCTTCATCGCATCCTTTATAGATTAATAATCTAAAACTCTAAGTAACTTCAGAAAGCCAAGACAAGTTTCAACCAAATGACATGTTCAGTTTCATCCGGCACCTTCAAGCTGTTAATGAAATGGAAAATCTGAAATAAGGGATTTACGTATCAGTTTACTTCAAGAACCTTGTTTCAAGAAAAGTTTCTATATCAAATTACATTATTTACTACTGTTAAAATGACTTAGAAACTTATCCAATTCTTGCTCCAGAGGATAAGTCACGTTCTCTAATAGGGATGGCATAAGCCACGTATCTTGCAAAGCACACCACCTCTATTAGAAAATTTAAAAGCCAAACCCCATGAAGACTATGTAGCAGGGAAAGAGTGAAACATGGGCAAATATGGTCCATAATATCTGCAGTGAAGTTTGTAAGGTTCTGGCAGAGGAGAGGGCATCACGATACTGATACAGGGTAATAATCTGTAAACCATCAAAAAAAGAACATGAAAAGTATTTAGCATTTTATAAATATTTGAGAGCAAAGCAAGCATTTCTGGTTTAAATCAACCAGATTTTAAACTTTCTGGTTTTATAAGAACATCCTACTATAAATCTTTTTAAATTTGCCTGCTTTTGTTTATTTTATTTTATTCAGGCCAGTAATGACCACGACAAATACCTAAATGCTGAACGAAGCAAAGATTCTATCCCCAAATTTTATGTGGGAGGCTTCAATTTCTTCTATAAAGCCAAGGGCAGTAAATAAGTTCATTATTGGTCACTTTCTTTTTGTTAAACCCTAACCAAAAAAATAAAACCTTTATGGTTCATAAGGGGAATCAAAAGTCTAGAAAAAACTAAAATTATTGCCATATTCTCTCCAATCCTTAATCCACCCCCCCCCAAAAAAAGATTTCTGGTTAAAACAAGTCTTTTCGATCTGTAATATTTAGAATGACAAGAGAGGTCCTGTGACTCCATCCTGCTTCCAGCATCTGTCAAGAAAATCACAGACCTAACTCTCAATTCATGGGAGAATGCTAACAGGGGATGAATAATGCTTCAGAGGGAGAAAGCATATTATTAGAACGGTTCAAGACCAAATATTCACAGCGCTGCAAAGCGTTTTTGTTTTTGTTCTTGTTTGCTTTACAAGTATGAGTTACAGAATTAAAAAACACAGATGTTATTTTTAGTGGATCATCCTCAAAATAGAAGAAAAATAGGAGATACATATGAATGACTTGTGTATGTAACCAGTTTAAGATGTTAAAGTCCCGAAGGAGGGAAAAAACTAAGCTAAGAGCTTACTTTTTGAGGTCATGTTTGCATTTCAACAAGTTTTAATCACAAAACTGCCATTATTAGCTCCAACTGTCCAATGTATACAACAAATCTTATCAAAGATATTCAGATGCGCCAAACTGCAGGGCTACCGTGGAAGGACAGACCCTACACTGCAGGTGTTAAGAAGACAGCCTTCAGTCGGAAAGGTGTTTCTTTGAAAGCACAACATGTTTCTCTGGGAATTCAACACCTTCCCACTTTGCTCAAGCCCATATTCTCACGTACAGAAGAACAGCATGTTTAAATAACATGCATAAATTGGGATTTTAAATATCGGATATAATTTACACTTTCTAGAATATTGCCACTTTGAAAATGGCAGGGGATAGACAGCAGTATCTGCTTGGTGAGTTTAATAATCCGACATATAGCTGTTTAAATAAACAATGGGAGCGGAGGCTGCCCGGGAACATAGGAAAAACTACAGTCTGTGGAACTGACTGCCGGAGTTCATAATCCCAGTTCTGCCACTTGCTGACCCTGTAACCTCCACCAACAAACCTAATCTAAGTCTTTGTTTCCTCGTCTGTAAAATGAAGATGGCAATCATAGAACTGGCCTCGTGATCTGAATGATATGACTTAACGTATGCACACTGCTTGAAAAGAGACCGATGCATCGTAAGAGCTGTGGAAATGTTTTCTTATTTCAAGATAGCCGCGCAAACTGTGAACATAGTTCAGGGCTCAGTGAAGGGCCCGATTCAGCACCATACTAAGCCAGCAGCAATACTTTTTATTCAAAAGGCACAGGTTAATAAGAGCAAGCTTTACCGGTTATTAGTGCCTTTATAAATGGTGAACACATAAATAAATGAGCATCTCACCTCACTTACTGATAATCAAGAAATGTATATGAAAACAGGGCTCTTTCTTGTTTATTAAATGAGAGCCTTAAAAATGAGAGCCTTAACAAAACCCAGGTTCTGGTAAGAGTATAATGAAACTATAAAGCAATCAGACACTATTACCAAGAATTATGCAATGTTTATATTGTTTGACCTAATAATCCTACTACTCTACCCTAGAGAAAAACCAAAACAAGAGGAAAGCTTTAAGCCAAAAAATCTGTTTAAGTTATTTATATGTCATTTATATTATGCAAACCCAGGAACAATGAATATGTCTAATAATAAGAAATAATAATTGGGCATTTTTAGGTAGTAAGCAGGTTTGGAATATGCCACATGTAACTAGATTTCTCCATATTGACCTGTCCACGATTACTCATATATTAAAGGAACTGACTCAGACTTAATGTCATTTCTTTAATCCAGCATTTCCCAAACATACTAATAACAGAAACTGGGGGCAGGGGATAGTTAATACGTACTATTTCTCATTAAACTAGAGTGCCATGGAACAGGATAGAAAAATACTGGTTAAGTAAGTGATGGTTAATCTTCTTGATGAAAATTTATGCAATCATTAACGAGGGTAGTTTTCAGTACTGGGCAGGCTGCTTCCAGCAATATGAGAAGATACTTATCATATAAGGTTAAGGGGAAAAGGGTTAGACTCAGTCAATTACTTAATAGCCAAGCATATGAGAAAAGCTCAGATGGAGATATCCCACCACGAGCTGTAGAATTATGTGTAAATATTTCTATTACGCGATGCTACTGCTCCACTGAAAACAACTTCATAATAAAAATAAAACCAATGTGAATCAGTGGTATCAAGTCCCATCTTCCTTCTTCCTGGTTCAGAAGTGTAGTTTGTTTGTTTATCTGGTTGTTACTTTAATAAGGCCTGAGGGGAGAATCCTTACTGAAAGTGACCTGTAACAAGAAAGTAGAAAACAAACAGAGCGATCATTCAGCTTCACCAGAGGAATACACGGAAGCAGCCAGCCTGTCAATTTGAAAGAGGCTAATGAAACATTATCTGCAGGTGAGCGGACTGTCTCGCAGCATTACAACTCTAAGCTACAAATGATTTCCTAACCACAGAGGTAACCACTATACAGGTACTTTGAAAGACAAATGAGAACGCTGCCACATGCAAGGTCAATCACAAACCTCCCAGACACCCTGGCTGTCCCTCCTTCCCCAGAAGAAGATCTGCAGGAGCCGGTGGGCACCCCTGAGTGAGCCATACCACAGTTACTTTTGAGTGTGCCTGGTGTACATACCTATTTACACTGATGTCTGTCTCCAGACATAAGATGTATGGAAACGAAAGCTCACACACACTTGGAATGCTGTGACTTTCACTGTGTTGGAGAAAACGAATAAACAACAACTTCCAATCCTTGCAATTGTCTGAATGGGGTTAATACTGTTCCGGGCAATCATGGCAGGCTACGAACTAAGGGGGTAGAAAAACAAAAACAAAACCAGCTAATCAAGGATGGACAGCTCACATTTACCTATCTACTTTATTAATATGGCAACTCCCAGTGTTTACTGGAACCGTGATTTTATTTGATGCAATACATCCTATTCGGGGATTTTTTTTTTCCTTTTCTTTTTATGACCTAACGATACATTTAATTTTTAATTAAATTTTATTTTAAAGTATAGAGTATGTATAAAAGCCCAAGCAAGTGTGCAGCATCTGTTCACTGCATCTGCACTCACTACCACAAAAATTAACCTTAATCTAAAGAGGCACAAATGGGTTTTTATGCCATCAGGAGGCTCAAGTATTTAAAAATCAATGACTGTCCACCCAGACAAAGAGCAGCTGTTTCTTAATATTGCAACTCCTCATTGAGCCCATGTTCAACCCCCAATGACTAGCCTAAAACTGCCCACACTCCTGCTTTCCCCAGCTGAAACTGACAGAGAAGGACACTATCTAAAAGCCACGAAGGGGACTAAGTGTACATAAGACGGAGTGGACTGAGCCTAACCAGACGGCATTTTGAGACGCACCTTCTACTATCAGCACTCAATACTTTAGTAAAGTCCCAACACATCTTACTTCCTGTGTCCAGAAATCTACCTAAGGTGAAAAGTCACCCACCTGCATTAAAAAGGCCAAGGGATGGTGAGAGCAGACTGATTCCCAACCGTTTAAAACAGGGGTTCTCTCGCTAGAACCCATGAGAATTTAAAGACTGTCTCATAAACGGGCAGCCTTAACATTCTCTGAAAGGAATGTGCTTTTATTTTCCTGAATGTTACGGAGAAGGAAAATTAACGTGTGCAAAATACAAACAGTAGAGGAGGATGGGGGAGTGGCCACAGTTGTCCATGGCACACTGGGTATTTCTAGAAATCCTTTCAGGGACCACTTTAAACCCAAAATTCCACAGAATAGAGTAGGAGGGAGAAAAATCTCAGAAATCATAGAAGACAGACCCGAGTTCTGTGACATCTAAAATGTCATTTTGCCTCCTACATAAAACAAAACACTAAATTAGACAATCTTGAAGAACCCATGTGACACCATCTTTATACAGTTTTCCTGACTGGCTCTAAAAAGACACATATTGGGATAAATGACTAGGTAATATAAGAAAACTGGCTCTAAAAAGACACATATTGGGATAAATGACAAGGTAATATAAGAAAACTACTAAGCAGCTTTCAAAAAGAATTAAGGAACAACAACACATCTCTCTTCTAAAGCTGAGGCACTCCGTACCACCTGATACCCAATAGGCTCAGTACTTTAAATCATGCCTAAGGAGAGCTAATGAATGAGGTCCTCTTGCCATCTTAGTGTCCCTTTACCCCTCACCACTCGGGTTGATAAGCCTTAGACTGTACGACTTGAATAGTCCCAACGATGGCTGGTCATAGACTCAAATCCTGTGATTTAAGGAACACGAGTCAAGTGCGTTGAGAAATCATGGGAAGTACCCTCTCCTGACTACACAGAAATCCATCCCTCCACTTTCTTCCCAGTCCTTTTTTCGGGGCCCACGACTCCCTACTGCAGTGATCTTCTGGGCCCCTTGCGTCCTGGGGTAATGCCGGGACACAACCATCTGGGCCCTGAAAGGGACCACAGTCCTTAGCCTGAATGGTGATTGTCTCCAGAAGCGTCTTTACTGCGTTTCAAGCATCAGGGCTTATTAAAACCCCCGAAGGGAAGTAATCCCTGAATGCCACTAAAAGATCTCCAGCTGCTACCGTTTATGAAGTAGGCTTGACAAGAGAGGAGGGGAGGAAAAAAGGGAGGAACAGGAAGGACGGGAAGAGAGACGAATTTAGACAAGGGCAAGTTATCCAAACAGAGCCCCCATCAAAAAAGAGTCATGTTTTATCAGCTTAAGCTTTCCTGCCTCCTTCCCCAAAGGTATTTCTACCCCCCTCTCAACTCTCATTATTTCTTCTTTATAGCTGTCTGCTTGCTTTAAAAAATAATAATAGTAAAAGCAGCACATGGCTAGACAAAGTCCGTAAGTGTGTGAAAATTAGAAAGACGAGCTAGATGAATTACCTGGAAACAGGACTGAATACGCCTTCCCTAAAAATCTGGGAAGAAAATGGTTTTTTCATGGAAAAGCATTAGAGGAGCTCTCAGTATCTGTCTCTCCCTTCTTCATTCTTTTGAAAAGGTCTTTTCATCTCATTAAGTTAAGCTGATTAATAAAAATTCAGCAGTTTGTCCATGGATCCTTTAGAAGTGGTGATACAAGCTGAAAGATGCTAGGCGGATGGTTTTTGTGCTGGAGACAATAAGGGGGATGACTTCTTAAATCCATCGTTGTCATCCTCCATTAGAGAGAAATGGTCACCTTGGCTCAGATTCGTCAGAAAAACATATTGCTACTTGTTATCTCCAAGTAACCTTCAGAAAAAGTTTAGCGCTTACTGATAAATAAAAGGAAAGAAAAAGAAACATTTAGGGGAAAAGTACAATGAGAATATTTTGCTTCGTTTCCAAAATTAATGAACAAAACACAGCCTGTAGAAAGGGTTCATTAAAGGGAAAAAGCGACATCATCCGAAGAAATTTCACCTGTAAATAGAAACTTGTACTTTTTGCTATAAAGCAAAGCAAGGAGATAAATTTGGTTATTTTTTCATGAATAACCGTTTATTTTGTCATTCAAAAATACCTTTGTTAATTACCTAGTGAGTACCTAACACAGAACAGAGTCTCAAGAGTCCATAAATGAATTTCCTCAACATATTTTTCAAAATTGTTTACTTTTAAAGATGAAAAAAAAAAGTCAATTATATAAAGTCATGACCTGCAAACGTTTTCAACTAGGCAAGCATGAGGTAAATTCATCCAGAAAAAAATAAATAAATAAATAAAATTATGAATGTCTATTATGGGACAAGCTCCAGGCAAGGGGATGGAGAGATAAGAAACTCTCTTCCAGAAGACTTGAAGCATTCTCTTCACCACCTTTAATTTGTGTAACCCTGAACTGTTTGTCTTTTATCCGAAGCATTTTCCCCAGCTGACTAAATTAAATTTATACTACCACTCACGAAATTGTTTAAATGTCCCCCTAAATGGCATTCACAATTCACATGTTTACGATGCTACCAAATTTCTCTCAAATCTCTGTATACGTGTGACCGGGTACTCTGCACCATCTTAGCCAACCCGCCACAGTACACTGGACCAAGTTTTATAGTCAGTCTGGTTCTATCATTAAATTTGCCCTAAAATACCAGGCTAAATAAATATTTCTGTCTGAATCTCACTTCAAAAGGATTTGGGGGAAAGTTTTTCTATTTTACTCAGATGATGTGGACATTGCACATACTTAGTCATGAAGTCTTTACAGCATAACCCCCAAATATTTCAAAGTGTTAGGCACTTTTAGAAATGTAATTCTTGATTTGAAGACTACTAAAACAAATATAATAAGCACTATAAAGGCTCATCCTAAGCTTTGACCAAATCAGCTATTTAGCTTTTAATGTTTTCTCTACATAAATATGGAGGATTCAGTACATTAAGAAAACCAAACTCATCTGACCACACATTCTCTGCGGCTAAAAGCCTGTCAGCTGCTTTGCCATCATCAATCCATCTCCTCAGATATCTCCTCAGATATCTCCTCTCAGAGGCTGAGACCAAATAATCAGCTGAGAAAAACAAGGACTGAGGATCTATTTACACTTCTTCTACTGTGAAGAATAATCATAGGTTAGCCGTGGCTTATAATTACCAAATAAAGAATGAATTAACCAAAACAGAGCTCCTTTTAGTGAAATGAAAGGTGAGCTAAATCTCAGCTGATACTACATGCTTACTGGCGTCATCTCTCATATTTAAAAAATTCTACAAAGTGCCTACTGTGCGTCAAGCAGTGTGCTAACTGTAATAAACTCAGACTAACAAGGTGTGATGTTGACGCCAAAGCCATTAGTGAGGAGACAGAGTTATTACCACAGGGTAATGGGGAGAGGAGACTAAACATGCTGGTGCTAATTCTTCCTTTTACAAAATCTACTTGAGTTCCTAGGTCTCCCTGAAAACACAGACAGGAAGGGTCATACACACTCACTCACGCTGTGTATGTCATGTCGAAAGAGGCAGCTGTTGAGAGAACAGGAAAACCACCGCTTCTGAAAAATAAAATATTCTCTTGAGGGGAGGGGGAATACTGTTACTGCCAGTGGGTACTGTTACTGAACATGGTTCTTAAGATGGAATTTCCTTGATTCCAAAATGTGGAAAAAAAATCTCAGAGAAAAAGCTTCATCACGTAGGATTTGCAGTATATATATACATGTTGGAAATCAGTTCTCCAAGTTCCTCCAAACATCTTTATTTTATTATATAAATTCCACTGAAATGGGGACTTTTGAATATCATTACCAGCACACTGTAGGCAGCTAATAAGCATGTTTAAGTTAAATATATATATGATAGTTATAATATGCATAATAAGAGCTCATAATAGAAATCGTTTTTTTCTTCCCAAAATGGGATCTTTGTTATGTTATTATTCTGGTAACAATGTGTTAAACACAAGGAAATAATATGGTAGACTAAGACAACTAAGATAAGATGATAAAATGCAGTTTATGTATGTAGTTAAATAAAATTATCTGTTTTGCATATTAACTAATACCGATGCATTTCTAACTTAGGCAATTCTGGACACTTAGGAACCAGACAAACTTTTCAGTGTAAATACACAGCTACTACAAATACACTTTCTTCAACATCTCACAATTATGCTAGAGGTACGACTGTCTATAAGGCGTTAATTGTCGCTCAAAATTCATGAAAAGAAACATAGTTTAAAACCACAGTCCGAAAATTAGCAGTTATTGCAGTAAGCTTTTATTTTAAGAATGTGTTTCAATAAACCTAACTATATCATTAACTAGGAATAAATATTAGCAAAATAAATCTACTTTTAATACTCATTCTGATCATTGAAAATCAGAGACTTCAAAAGTATAGGCTGATAAAAAAAAACAGATTCTGTAAGAGTTAAACTTAGATTCTTAACTTTAGTCAGATTGCTCTTATTAGTGAACAAGGAAGTGAAAAACATTAAGTTCATGTCCAACAAATTACTAGATGCAGAAACACACTGGCAAACACACATCCCACTGTCAGTAATGGCAGCTGCTCAACAGATCAATCTACTTGGAAGAGAAAAAGACCTCACCTCTAAGAGGACACATCTTTGTGCTCTGTGATTGTGATGAGTCCACTGGAAACCCACAGTGCCACAGGAAATGGAGTGAATCCAGTCCAATCTACCCATGAAACTGAATAAGAATAATTTGACTAGAAACTGCTGAGAAAATAGACCCTGAAGTGGGTCAGGCGTTTCCAAATAAATGAGACAATTTTTTCTCTGTAAGCAGGTCTGTCCAATGCAAGGAGGGCACAGAACAGGTGAGTTAGGTAATGATTATTTATTACTATTTATTTACCTATCTCTATATTTACCATCGTCTTGATGCAAATGCATTTAATAACTTACTTAAAAATTTAATTGATTTTCTGGCTGAATCATTCTTGCTTGTGTAGTGAACTGGCATCTTAAAACTCATTTTAAAGATTCAGTGTGTCTTGTCCATTTCGGTTTACGATGATTATTAAAGTAATTTTTGAAATGTTCACTTCATATTACAGAGTGTATCATGATGATATTATTTTTAATAATCATATGTAAAATAAATATACAGGGGCACCGGGGTGGCTCAGTACGTTAAGCGTCTGCCAGGGTCCTGAGATCGAGCCCCCCATCGGGCTCCCTGCTGAGCAGGGAGTCTGCTTCTCCCTCTCCCTCCCCCGATCATGCTCATGAGCGTTCATTCTCTCTCTCAAATGAATAAATAAAATCTTTAAAAAAATAAATATTCAACATTAGATGAGCCTTATCAAAAAAACAGGATTGTTGGGTGCCTGGGTGGCTCAGTGGGTTAAGCCGCTGCCTTCGGCTCAGGTCATGATCTCAGGGTTCTGGGATCGAGTCCCGCATTGGGCTCTCTGCTCGGCAGGGAGCCTGCTTCCCTCTCTCTCACTCTGCCTGCCTCTCTGTCTACTTGTGATCTCTCTCTGTCAAATAAATAAATAAAATCTTTAAAAAAAAAAAAACAACAGGATTGTGACAGTGGAGTAGTATTTATATAACTTATGATAGAGGTTTATATTGTATAATTGTATGCTGTGTTCTAATCATTATACATTTACCCAATTTTCTAAAGTCTTCCCTATTCTGCTTCCTATCTTCTCCCAAAGACAAAGGAAAAACAAATGAAAACCAAAAAGTTTAAGTATATGCACTATGGTAAATCTTACAGCTGCGAAGTAAAAAAAAAAACTTTTACACTATGTTCTTTCTCTTCTTACGAAACAGCTTTCTTTTTTTTTTTTAAACTCTTCTGAACTTTTAGAACCAAACTAAATTGGGAATTTAATCAGATACATTTCAGTCAGATCTCTCTGTGTTAAATTTTAGGATTGGACTCATCAACTTGGATGAGAGTGGCTGTCTAGTTTGGATAGTTGGATACATGTCCTGCATTATTTCTCTTACTGATTCACTGTAACTTCAGTGTGGTTTTCCAGATAAGTCCTTAAAATAATGTTTAGAAATAACACAGAAAAAAATATTTTAAAAATGTATTTTTAAAAAATGCTTTTAAAGTCATGTTTGAAGGTAAAAAAGCAAAATAATCTGTGTAAATACATATGTATTAGTTCCAGTGTGGTGATAAAAAATGGGGACAGAATGGGGAATAAATTATATGTTTTAACTAAGGAATCTGGAGACCAAAATACATCCATGAGAAGCTGAAAATTACCTCCTAAAGGACAACAATCCTCTTGTTTCACAGATGAGGAAACTCAGCTTGACCAAGGTTAAGTAACTTGCCCAAGGTCAAATAGTTAAGTAGTGTCAAAGCCTTGACATATCTCAGATCTTCGGAATCAGATGCTCTAGCCTAAGAGATCAACTAATTCAATCACCTTGTTATAAAGGTGAAAAACAGAGTTGCAGAGTATTTGGTGATTTGCTTAAGGTCAAACATCTAGTTGGTAGAAAAGAAAAAGTGACATCCACACCACCTGACACCAGGCCTTGGTGGGTTTTGTTTTTTGCTTTTTGTTTAAGATAACGCTTCATCAGTCAAACTGACAAAATCAGAAAGGAGAATTCTCACACAATTAACATATGAGTTCACTTAGGTTACCAAAGCATTTGGCAATAGGCAGGCAAGAAAATGAAATGAGTTAAGGAAACCTATGGGCAGACAGTATGTGTTATAGGTTAATATGCAAATGACTGATTCTCCAAATTAATTAATCAGAACACCAATAATAATGATAATAACACCTAGATTTCACTGAGGGAATATTATGAACCAGGCATTTTACATACGTTTACCTCCTCATTGAATCACCACAAATTATACATCCTCTGTATTTTTATACAAGTGGAAACTGGGGATTAGAGAAAAGAGTTGGCATTTGAACCCAGGTCACCCCTTCTCCAAATCAGTCAATGCTCTTTCCCTGACGTACTTCTGTATCTTTATAAAATTCTTTGCTACATAAAACGATAATGAAAAAATATAGAAATTCATTCAAAAACATTACTAGTTAACATTTTACTAATCATATACTCTGTGCCAGGCACCATCCTAATTTAACACCTCATTTAATCATCACAATAAGTCTATCAGATAAGTACATTATTAGTCTCACTTACAGAGGAGGAAAATGAAGCAGGGAAAGGTTAAGAAACTTCCTCAGGACCTCGAAAGGCATGTAGCAAGTGGAGAAGCTGAGAACATACCCAGAACCCACCTCAGACTCGTAACCATCGGGGCCAGCTCTGGTGTATAGGATTTCTGCAGGTACATCTAATCCTTGACCCCAAGAATCCTGTGATGGAGCAAAGGCAACAGAACACACACAAAGCTGGAGAAAGCATACACAAACTACACTATTTTCCACATACCAACATTATTCATACGAACAACTAAGGTGGAAGAAGGGGTGACAGTTTGCACCACAGAGGCACAAAGGGTTGTGCATGAGGGATGGATCATCTAACATGTCCAGGCACACGTTTCAACTCAAAGAGACCCTGGTTAGTCTAACAAAGCAGATGTCCGTAATGGATAAGGTGCCCAAACTCTTTTTTCCCCCTGCATGTTGTTCTTCTGGAGATTAGGTGGGAATCTGATCCACCCACATCCCATCAGGAGACTTTTGTCTTTGAAACTAATCAGGAATAATTTACTGGCTGTTAAACTACAGGGCAAAAACTCCTGTGATGGAAGGAAGCAACAGGAAGGGAAAGGAGATTTGGCGGGGTGGGGGGGATTTGGAACACAAAAGAACACAGAGTCAATTCAAGCATTCATATACTGCTCCCTATAGCTTAAAAAAACACTTACTTCTTGCTGAAGATGTGTTTACTGCGGAAGGAGGCAAAGCTTCATTTAAAATTTTTAAGTAAATCTATATTGTTACTGTGCAAACCAAAACTGACTGAAAGAGTAGAAATTTAGATTAAATATAGGCGAAAATTCCTGACCATATGATTATTAAACTCTGAAACTTTTATTCAAGGAATATTCAGAATTTCTTGTGAAATTCTTCAAAAATAGCTCTCTCCCTTGGCCAGCCATCAGAAATCAAGCATACCTGAATGCTGAGGAGGAGGGCCAGCTGGTGTGTGAACCGCCTAGCAGTCTGATTATTCTTACCATACAACACACACAGTATATACATGAGGCCTCACCATTAGTTCCAAAAACCCAGTCCACAAAACGTTTAACCTCTAGTTGTACCGATTACTGGTAATTGGTACTGGTGAGTGCAAAGTTGTGGTTTGTGACCTCTCAGGTCATTAAATGCTCAACAAGGAGGAATATAAGTGTGCATTTTTAACCCTCTTTTCAGATCAGCATACATACAGTCAGTCCTCCATCATTTTCCTCCACTGCACCTCCTCGGAAGTTCTGCCCCAACATCACCTTTTAACATCTCGCTGAGTTCTGTCAGAAAAAGTGTGTCACTCCACACAGCCCGCCTAAGTGGTCAGAGGCCACTGACTGGCCAAGTTCACAGCATATAAAACTCAGTTTTCTCATCTGTAAAACAACGGTCATTATAATACCTCCCTCATAAACGCTGCTGTCAGGATTGAATAAATGATAATGAATGGGAAGTCTGTAACGTCATACAATAAATGCTCAATAAATGGAAGTTATTCAGGAAGGCTTCCATTTCTAAAAGGGCACACCAAGGCTTCTGTGGCCTATAAAAGCAAAAGTGAATCCCTCCTACTCATCTCTGAACAGCCACTAAGGTGCTGCTTAGGGATGTGGAAAATCTGATTCAAAGAGCCATTTCGGGGTCCTCACAGGCTCTCAGAAGCTTGGGAAGACAGGTGGGCAGAGCCCCAAATCCTGAACTTCCCTAAATATAACCTGATGCTTGTTGGGTGGTTTCTCCTTTTTTTTTTTTTTTTTTTTTTTTGGTTTTACATAATGGGTTTCTGCTAATGATTTTCATGACCTTTTTTTTTTGGTTAAAAATGAAGTTTGAAAACAACTGCTCAGTCCATAAATCAGTGAAATAATTCAGATACAGTAGAGTACCCCCAAGTTCTGTCTGAAAATATTAAAACTGTTCTGGTTT
Source organism: Enhydra lutris kenyoni (assembly GCF_002288905.1). Classification (NCBI taxonomy): domain Eukaryota; kingdom Metazoa; phylum Chordata; class Mammalia; order Carnivora; family Mustelidae; genus Enhydra; species Enhydra lutris. The sequence goes on from NW_019154103.1 coordinate 30,172,406, forward strand.
TTACCACCTTACCATCTAAGCACTTATAAAACAAGACTAATTTGAAGAACATAAGCATTTCCAGTATTCAGTACTATTTACAAAGCAATTAAACCGTGACTAAGATACACAACAAGGCAGAACAATTACAATACATCTAAGAACCCTGTTAACTCATCCACTATAAAGAGCAATTCATCGGAACGACTCTACCCCTTGATATTAGAAACACAGCCTCACAGTGACACACAGCAACATGGCTAACCCACCTTTCTGCCTCAGACACTTTCACCAGATTCCCTTCCCTCTGAATAAACTACTTTCGGGGTCTCCCCCAAATCCATGCACATGGTTACCAGCAGGTCTTCAATCCCAGTTGCTACAAATCTCTGTAATATTCTTCTATCACTTCTCCTCATCTCTATTAAAATCAAAACCACCATGCAAAGACTAAATTATTCTTTTAGGAAGTAGTTCCTTTTACCCCTGAACAGATGAGCTTTCTCTGTGTCCACAGCATTCCATGCTTTATTGCGACGTTATTTGTTTTGTTGTTCATTATTAGTAGCCTGAGCGAAGCAGAACATTTTGATCACTGCCTTGACAACTAATGAATTTTTCTAATTGTCTTGGCATTTGCCTGCATGTGGTCTTTAGCACTGACATGTTCACATCAACTATCACAGAAGACCAGGCATTTAGGACGAAGGGGTGCTTACAGTATCAGTCAAAATGAATAACAATTCAAATACACTGCTGGTTTTCCTGTATATTTATTAAAAATCACTTTGCAGTCAGGACACATGAGGATTTCTTTTTAAGGATGTTTACTTATCCAGTTAGTAAATGTACTGGGGTGGTTTTCACTAAAACATAAGTCAGCCAGCTGTTTGTTTGGGTTCTTGAATTAAATGGTAAAAATACAGGCAGCTTTTACTCAAAGTACTCCACGTTAAACAAGGGAATCTGTTCCATATTTAAATGATTTAATTTTCCTTTTTCAAAAAAAAAAAAAAAAGTAAAAAATTTTCACGTCATAAGAACATCCCCTCTTCGGAACTTCAGAACTTTCATTTCAGACAGCATATGGTTCTCCCTCACCCATCTGATACCCGAGGGATGCTGAAGCACTTAGAGACCCAAGAGAGTGTGTAATCTGACATGACAGCTGAAGGAGGAAAGGCTGACAGAAGCCTCAGAACAGGTATCAGGGAGGGAAAAGGATTCTTCTGGAATCCAGGTTTACCCCCTCATCCTTCTTCCAAGTCCACCAGAATGTGACATTTCATTTGCCCTTGAGAAGACAGCATCACTGGCAGGAAGGTTTCACTCAGAGCTGGGATGATGGACCCACCAAGACAAAGAGCTTCACGTACTTTAAACTTCTCCGAAACAGACAAGGCAGAGAGTGTTTCTGCACTTCAGTCTCTCAGATTCTCTGTAACCCAGCATAAGCTCCTGCTGGCTTTGTAGTCGGCTTCCCTTTCCTCCATAGAGTGCGCATTTACGAGTTCAGCTGTGGGCCCGCTTAATTTCCCTCCGCAGCCTTTCTTCTCCTCCTAACACATGCGCACTTGAGCCTGGCTCTGGGGTGCTGACTAAGGAGGAACAATGGGAGGCTTTGAGCAGGCCTCAGCCCCAGACCCAGTCAATATTTACTTCAGTTTGGAGCAACCGTTTTAAAGCTTCTTCCAAGCAGAACTCAACAGTGGGGGGTCCCCGGAGGTTTCTAGATTTTACTTTAACACGGGGGAAGGGGTAGTGCCGTGGGTAGAGACAGTGTAAATAGATTACTGTCCAAACCACTTTCTCAGAGAAAATAAAGGAGGCTGTTCCACAAAACAGGTTAAACTTTCCATACTAATTAGCAATTTATAACAAGAAAAACCAATCGTCTTCCAACACTGATTACCGTGGTCTTAAAACTCCGTATCTGGCTGAAGTGCAAATCCACTTAATGTGACCCCTGTATATCTTGTGAGCAGGGGTCTGATCCTATCAACCACCCAAAGCTTGCCAATATTTGCCTACCCTGCCTGGAGTGGTTGTGCAAGGACCCGCGCCAGTTAGTCCATATTCCTTGACTGACTGCCAAACGAGATCTTTTGTATACTACCAATCCAAGTGTGTCCTAAAATGAAGTTGTGGTTCTCAAACACTGTGAACTACGAGTATGCTATGGTAGATACCGTATGATATTTACATAGAATAAGTACATGTGTCTGCTATCTGGGTAATATTGGGAATGCTGGTTCTTGGCTTTGAAAACAGTAACTGGAAAAAAAAAAAAAAGTCAGTCTCCCCACGAGTGAGAGTGGCTAACTACAGAATGGCAGGTGGGAGATGGGTAGGAGGAGTGGCTATTTGTCTGTGATACTATATCACAATGGAGTTTGCCCGTGGATTTACACTGCCTTTTGTTGAGATAAATGTAGACACACTCACTTAATTAAAAATAGAATTATTTAACTTGTAAACAGCTTTATATTTGCCTAGTCAACTTAATTAAAAAAAAAAATTCAATTGTAATACAAGTAACCTAAAGTGATAGTGGGGAAATTTTACTAAAATGATTAAGGCCATATAAAATGCCTATATTCCAGTTAGATACCTGAGGAAAGAAATTCATAGTTGTCTGCTCTAACCAATCATAATGCTCATTATTTAATTCAAATAAACAAGTCATCACCATCGTCTATAGTCTAAGCATGTAAAATACACTGACATAATTTGGCATTTCACAAAAAGAATAAAGAGAATTCAAATCATCCCTCCTCCAAAAAAATATGAGGTAAAAGGTTAGGTATACTAGGATTGGCTTGTTCAATTATGTTTGTCTAAATTCATCAAATGCACTGGAATAAGTTCAGCTCTAATCTTTGCTACATTACATACTATATTAATAAAAAACTAAATTAAAATGCAACTCAATTCAATCATTTCAACATCTTAAGGAATTACTGGATTGCTATACACTCAAATGTGATCAATCAGCATGCTCTCGTGGAAAGACTATACTGAGTCAGCCTAGCTGAGAGGAAGTCTCTGGCTGATATTTTTGAACCAGGATATAAGACTATAAGGAATTAGTTTTTCAATAATACAAAGTGTCAATAAGTAAGTCATCAAAATTTAAACTTCTTGAGTACCCTTTTGCCAAGAAAGGAAGCCTGGAACAAGAGAGGGATTGTAACCATTAATCATTCATCAGACACTGAACCCAAGTAACACAAAATTACAAAGTTTTACACTTGAAATAAACACACAGCAAGCTCATTCCCTTGATAAATCTTAACTTCCAATGTAGGGAGGATAAAAGAAATCCGCTTTTCTATAAAATGATCTGAGAGTAACAAAGGTCAGTCTAGCATTCTAGTGAGCACAGCAATTTTAAATATCAGAACACTAATCTTTAAAGGAAAATCAGTGTGCACAGTTATCATTGTTCTTTCAAGTAATTTCTTATTCAATATCATCACTTTTATTGCTACTTGCCAAGTGCTGCCCTCAGCTGTCACTAAATTTCTGGGTACAGCACATAGGATCATTGATAATTTTCCTTATAAATTATTATTTTGTTGTTTAGGCATAAGTGAGGTTTATACCTTCCGGAGTAAAACAACATTACAAAATAATCGTGTAAGTATATGATTGCAATTTTAAAACAAGTAACAGGCACATTTGCTATTCTCCTAAACAACTATAAACATATGAAGTAAAACCTGTTTTGAATAACCACCAGACAATTCTACAGAAAAGTGGCCCTTTGACAGTAATGGGTTACTCAGGTTTCAATGCATTAAAATATGTGTTCCTTGACAAATTCTGTTTCCTTTCTCAGCTAGATGCTGTTATGATCTATTTATGTTCCTAACATCAATGCGTGTATAATTAATATGTACTAAGTTTAAAAGCAGTCGATAACAGGAGTTTTTTAAGCACAGAGGCGTCAAGAGGCTAAACCCTGTTCTTCTGGCAGCAGGATTCAGAAGAATCCAAGGATCCCAGGGACAGCCGGGCTGCCTGCAAGGAACAGCCCCAGACAGGAATTGATTTGTTTCAACAAGCTCCTCATTGGAAATACAAGCATTCTCCAAGAGGGTGTCGGTATTCATTAATTTCTCCTTTGAGATGGAGATATCTCATTATACCTGTGAAGTCCAAAGCAGAATATTAGGGTTTTAAAACTCAAGAAGAAGCAACATGGAAGAGACAGAGAGGAGATGAAGGGGCACCAAAAATAAACTTGACCAACGTTAACAAAGGAGATCCAAAATTCCTTTCTGGGGTAAAAACTGGTAGACTTGCCTCTTGCGTGTCATTATTTGCACATTATTACCCTTGTAGAAATCAGAAGATAAAGCCTAAAACATAAAATACAACTCAACCTATCTTTAAAACAGTCAATTCTTCCACGACGCGCTGAAATCAAGTTTTTATTTGTGTTTTCTATGCAGCATACAAGAATGCACAGAATTTTAAAAATGAACCAGGACAAAGTGAGCTGACCTCTTCAATCTCTACCTTTTATACCTCCATTTTCAAAGTCCCGTCACAGATGTACTTTCCTTTGAATTTTTACAAATCTGAGGGAGACATTATTTTTTTTATGCCCATTTATTTATTACTAGGGTGAAGGAACCAAGGCTTAGCTTCATCACTATGAATGGCATTCTGAGCAACCAACTAGAGCTGAAATTTAACCAGATCTGAAGTACAACCAACAAAATGTTTACCAAGACAACTAAAAATAATCTATTCTGATGGTAGGTGTTTAAATATCTCACTCTGAGCTCTTGCCTATACACCACCACCCAAACCCATTTAAAGCTGTATTCGCAACAGCCGCTATTATAAAAACTCAAAAGAAAAAAAGTTTTTATTTGACGCAGCCAGAACAGTCTATAAATGTACACATATCAGTGTTCCTAAGGACTTGATTATGACCTATTAATCTAATGACAAGCCGCTGTTAATAACTTTGAGTTAAATAAAAACTATTTAATGTATTTATTTCCCCCTTTTTTCTTTCTTTTTTTTTTTTTAAAGATTTTATCCATTTATTTGACAGAGATCACAAGTAGGAAGACAGGCAGGCAGAGAGAGAGAGAGAGAGAGAGAGAGAATGAGAGAGGAGGAAACAGGCTCCCCGACAGGCAGAGAGCCCGATGTGGGGCTCGATCCCAGGACTCTGGGATCATGACCAGAGCTGAAAGCAGAGGCTTTAACCCACTGAGCCACCCAGGCGCCCCCCCCCCTTTTTTCTTAAATGAAGGTCAACGCACAATAATTAGAACTAGTCAGCATCTTCTACTTCACCTGAGCACGGAGCTGATCACAAATCTTAGGTATATCCACTCATTTGGAACAAAACCATTCTTTAGAGATATGCAAATGGCTTTACATTTTAATCAATGAAGATATCCTATCTCTAAATGTAATAATCTTCTAAGCACATACTATACTTCGCTTTTAGGAACCACATAAGTTCACACATAGTCACAGAAGATTCTCAAATCCCTGTATTGGTGAGAATCATAAAACTAGAAACTAAGCAGATGCCATCTCAAAGTCATTATCTCAGAATGCTTACCTATAATACACCATGGTGAGCATAAGAATAAACCTACAAAAAAGAAAAAAAAAACCAGTAACATCTTTATTTACTATTCTTAATAAGAGTCATAGTTCTTATAAAATGCTACCCAGTGTTTTAATTAAATCCATTTTATCAAGCATTTAAAAATGAAAAGATTTGCTTCTGTTTGATAATTATAAAAAAGTTGGTAAAAACTGTTATAAAAATAAAAGGATACTTGATTTAAGAAGGCTCACCATCCTTTCCCTCTTTTTTTTTTTTTGTTTTTATTAAAATATAGCTGATTCACAGTACAAACAGCTCCAACTTTCTTTTTATAATCATTCCAGAAAGGTAATTTTGGTTAAGTAAGTCAACTCAGTGATGCTTTCAAAGACTTTCAAGTTCACTTAGGAGATTAGTAATACCGTATTTATACACACAGAGTGAAGAATAGAAAGGGTAAGGAGGCAGAGTAATCTGAATTTAACTAGTTCCATCCTTTACTTCTTAATACAAGCATCCCATGATATTTGTTCTGCAAATCAAATGATATATAGACTGTGAAAAAAAATGGAAGCGTATTTACAGACTTTATATTACCTGGACTGTGGAGGAACAAAGATTTCCCACAAAGGACACTAGAATCAGAGACTTTTAAAGCAGGAATGAAAGTCTTTTATAACTCCATTGGAAGCGTAGGCTCCCGTAAGAGCCACTCACAACCAACCCAGCCAGTGCGAGCAGACACACTATTAGTCATCTTCTCTGCTATATGTAAAATGAACATTTTGGGTTCATTTAAGCATTCCAATTTCAAAAGGAAAGTGTTAAAAATCTGTTTCTAAGGTGTAATTCTGGCATTGCCACATAAAATACATCTGGGGAGGGTTTGCAAATAAATATCCTGAGACATTTATGACAGGACCCTCCTAAAACTTTTTGGACCAAGGCAATATTTTCACCCCAGTAGAATTTGTCTAAGTAAAACTTACAACAAAATCCCTGGCCTATTACTTTGGTTCATGGCGGATTTTTAATGACGCATAAACCTCCTTAGGAAAAGCTATTTTATCTGAGAGTTGGGGGAAGTGGCTAAAAATGAAGACTACTAGGTCTTAGGACAAATCACTTTCCCTTGTGCAAATACTAAGCCATTTTGGAAACTAAAGAACTGTACAGTAAGTTCTATATAGTAACTTCCTATATATAGGAAGTTCAGGGCAAATATAACCAAGAATCCTAGGTGAGGAGCCTGAAGTAATCTCTCTCCCCACTGACTTATCTGGAAATTTGCTGCCCAAACTGTGGCGCACAGGCCAATTGCCTCATATTACCTGGAGCTTGTTTGAGATGCGCACTGGCAGGGCCCTGCCCCAGATCCACTGAATTAAAATCTGTATTTCAGCAAGACCTCCAGAGGATCTGCATGCAATTAGACTGTGAGAAGCAGTGATCTAGAAATTGCTAACCGAATGCTTCCATGCAGGGATGCTGTTTACACCGTTTACTGGGATATCTCTAGTACAAGAACAATACCGGGCCCACAGTGGAAACTCAATAAATATTTGCTGAATAAATCCATATGTGAACATTTCTTATAGCACTATCTATTCTGTGTATAAAACTGTTGTAATTGCACAGAACTGCAAGTTCCCTCAGGGTACAGATGCTGTCTTCCTCTCTGAAGCTGCTGTGTGCCTCCCAGTGCTTGTACATATCACTCAATTGATATTTTATCAATTTTAACTTTTAGATATTCAATACAGGAATATATTACTATACTTAGATATTAGCTATAATAGTGCTTTAATGTGAAAACTTTGGAAAAGTAAGTTAAAATCAATATATAATTTCTAAATTCACCCATTTGGCTTTGGTTTTAAGTATACTACAGAGAATTCACCCAAGGAATCGAGAAAGTAATGGAAAACATTATATAGGGCCAAGTCCTAATTCCACATAGTACCAGAGAACAGGGATGGCACAGATGATTGAAATCCAAAATTGATTCCAAAACCTCACGTTATTCTATAGCCTCAAAGTCTTTTCTTACCAAATCTCACACCAAAGCTGCTCTAAGTTTCAGAGATGTCATTTTTTAGTTTTATTTTCTTTCTCAAATCCACCTCCCAATCACATAGGCCCAGAAACAGTGAAATGGCCAAAGCCATCCAAAAGGAAAGACTGTGATAGAGAGATCTACATCATAAACAAACTAGGTAATTAGTTCTCAAATCACCAGATACCAACACAAAAATCTAGAACTAGGAAGTAACAATTTGTAAAAGAGGTAAGTGTTAAGAAATAATCAGACACATTAATGACATCTACAGATGTATCCATAACAAGCCCATTCCAAAGCAAAACTCAAAATAACGAGATATTCAGAGTCAAAATTACTGCTGGTTCTCTCAGTCCATATAATAAAGGGAGAGACACTAAAGTAAGGACTCCCTCCTCAGTAAAGAATCTCGTTGTTTCTTATTAAGTAACTGAATCAGATGGTTTTTTATGCTTTTTTGTTTTGTTTCCAGGAACCCAGAGTTTCAAGTGAAGTCATCTGATACGTCTGACCCCATACGTATATATTCATATGGAATATCCTATATATTTATACATACCCTTCCCAACACACACACTTTGTCATGTTTTTGTTTTCCCAAGAGTATAGTTGACAATGGTGATAGCTGGGTGTGTAATTAGTTTTCATTGTTCCCCTGACAGCTATAGTTCCATATAAGACCCTTCTCTTTTTATGTTGTAAATGCTATGGAAAAAATACAATAATAAGAGGCATTTAATTATGGGTCCAGCAACCATAGTAGGAACATTGCCAGAAGAGAAGGGAACCTCTGGGACAGCAAAAACATATATTTGCGGGGAAGGAAAAAAGGTTTGTTCTTCAGTTACAGTAATTCTCAAAATACTGATGACAAGCATATGATGGGAAAATCTTGAATTTTTCCCTGAGTATCTATTGACAATACAGTAGGTTTAAAATGCTCTATCAATACTAAAACCAAGAATACTACTGTATCTGTGCTAAAATATTAATAAGAATAAAGGCATTGTTTATTCATAAGGGAAATACTCTTTAGCTTTGTTTTGATACTATCAGTGAAGAGTACAAAGATTCAGTTTCAAATTTTACTTTTTGCTTTGCTTTTCACGGAATTAAATTAGCACTTGTGAAATCAAATATCTGGGTGCTCCACTCCCAGAGGCTTACTTTAATTTGTTTTATACAGTATTTAAAATAAAGCATCCCCCCGAGTTGCTGTCATGGCGGACACCAGATCTGTCACTGAGGTCCTTTCTCGCCTGATTAATTAGTAATTGGGAGACACATTTTGGCAGCTTTCATTTCCCTATTATTTTCTCTAGTTTGACACAAAACCCTGTCAGAAGCCCCACGATTTGAACTGTACCCCTCTTAGTGCTGGGTCACTAAATTTTAATAAATGGAGCCCCCGCCAGAAAACTACTGAAATAGGCATAAAAGTTTATTGAAGCAGTAACAGTAAACAAATATATGAAGAAAACACTGAATGCCACAGTATCTAAAACATTAATGGTCTGTCTGAACCCAAGGGTTATTGGCAAGATTGCAGGATAGAAACTAAAAGAAAAGGCCTTTAATAAAACCAGTGCTTTCATCTGTCTTTAAAATATATATATTAGTTAAATAAAGCCGACAAACGCTTTGGTGCAGCAGAGCCATACATCTGAGCCTCCTCCATTATCCCAACCCGACGAATGAATTTATTGGGAGGCAAAGATTGATAGTGGCTACAGGAATACAGAACCCATCCAGAAGTCACAAAAGCTCTGTCTGAGCCAAACAAAGAAACATTTTTCATAAAAGGTAAGGTGAGGAACTTAAAAGTGAAGCTAAAAAGACTGATACTTCAGAGACCTGCAAACAGCTACAGAATCAGTTTCAGGTTCTCCATCTCAAAGTGTCAGTCACTTCAAAAAAGCATCTTGCTACTATGGTGGCTCAGGACACTTGTGTGCCTTGGCAGCGGCCATGCTGTGTGGGTCAGAGGTCACAGCTTCCACATTCCGACATCTGTCTGTATTTTCTTGCCCTGAAACAATAGAAGGGGAGCGAGGCTCATTTGCTCCCACTTTGTTTAACCTAATTGTTAAACATGAAGGATCACTTCCCCATATTTAGAATTAGCCTTCCTTTTCTTTCCATTCCCATTTGTTTCCATAAAATTAAGTACAATAAAACACCTAACCAAGAAGTTAAGCCCCTCCCTTACATTATTAAATTTCGGTAAATGTGACAAAGTCATATGTCCCGTGGGTGTCTGTGGAACACGCAACATCAAGTATCATGTCTACCACCATCAAAATCCAAATCACAATTTGCACTATAATTATCCAGCCAAAATAGGCCATGCCTTGATTTTATTCAAGCCATAAAAGTGCATTTTAGTATGACAAAATACTTTCCTAAAATGCATTTTCACAATATGAAGGAAGAGCTAGTTGTTAGCTATGGCCTCTACATACATAAATAAGTCACTAATAAGACTCAGAATGGACCCTCTGACAGCTTAGAAGCAACAAGAAAAAGCAAAAGTATTTGTTAGTCCATTTAAAACAAAAGGTCACTTTGGACACTCAGTTATTCCAGTCCTCTCCATCAGCCAGTCAAAAAACAAAAAAATGGATGGATGATGGATATCAGAGGGAAGCTTTGCAGTACAAAAACTATCAACTCATACCTGGATTTCAATAAGGACTCTAGGAGATGTATGCCATTTCTTAAAACATACATTTTATTTATCACCTTTGTATTGCATCAGCAATCACCCAAATCCTACTTCTAATGAACTGAAACAATCTGTGACATAAGTAGTTTTCAATCTGTGCCCAGTTTAATCAGGCTGACTGAGTCAGGTTACTTTGAAATTAATCTTAAGGAAGTTCTGTTTTTACTGCAGTTCATGGGAATAATGTTCCCAGACATCGTCAAACAGATGCAGTAGCAAGAAGTTTAGTATAAATTTTTGGTAAACTTTACTAGGCCACATGTTCTTCCAAATGGATCCAAAAATACAAAACGTGGTGGAAAATACAGCAGATTCAGTTGATATATTCTCATAATTTTTAATAACAAATATGAATTCATTGCCAGTATAATTTTCTCTATTTCCTATAAGAACCCACAAGAACGGTTTAGTAATGAGAGAACGAAAGCCTATATTTCAGGGACAAAAAGGCTCTGATTTCATACAATGTTTCTGAAGGCACCCCAAATGTTTCATTTTTAAAGATACCTATACTTTTATCATCACCTCTTACCAGAGAGGTACCGCTGAGCGATTTGGGGGGAAAAATATTGGTTGACATAAAAAGGACTGCTTAGAACAATCAAAAAAAGGAAATCAGGATTTGGTGTGTGTAAAGGGGGGTGACCATAAGAGCTATATTACTTTGAAATTAACAACGTATTACAAGCTACAGAAGAAAAATACGTATGTAAACATGGTATAGCCCAACATTTAACATTAAAATATGCCCGTTTAAAATATATCATTATTAATTAAAACATCCTTTTTTTCAACTAAATACAAGAAGATAGCATTTTAATGAACTCACAAATAATTTGAGAGAGCTTTAAATATAGAGCCCTGCCAAAATTATTATAAAGTGGTTCAGTCCTTCCTATCGTCCATATTCATTTCCGGACCATTTTCATGAAAGAAATAAAATCGGTCTTAAAACAAGATGGATGCTTCTAAAAAAACAAAAACAAACAAACAAAAAAAAAACGCTGATTTAACAGAAAGCCAAAAACCTAGCTTTTCTAAATTGGGGAGAAAAACTTAGTCATCTTCCCCCCCAATCTCCAAGCACATCTTTACACATTTCCAAACGGAAACCTTTATGTTACACTGTGCAGTTATTTAAAATTATGAACAGCAATTTTTAAAAAAAAGTTCTAATCTTTGTGTGCCAATAATATAATTTTCCAATATGTAAACCTACAGATATCACATGACCAAAATTCCCATGTCCTAGCCGAATCATGATCATCACTCATGGAAAACAGGTCACTTGATAAGCAATAACAGGAATACTAGAAATGTTCCCTGTATCTCTTAAAGAAAGCCATCATAAAATATCCAGTGATATCCTATTACAAACACAACTGTATTGGACTTTTTTTGAAGTAAATAGCCTAGAAACTTAACTGTCAGAGTCTCTCCTTCAATTGCACTTTGCTGACCTTCCCTGAAGCAAATGGCAGATTAATTCTACGATATACATTATAAATATTAAAAGCATTCCCCTACATTTTGAAATAATTTTTAAATAGGTTTTCTTAAAAATCACTCAAAACTATTTTTATTTCTCAGTTGACTGGAAAATAAGACCTGACAGTAACATTTTCTTCAACCTGTCAACTGTCAATTGTATGAAGGATGTTTCTAAAGATGACAAAGGTTTATTTTTCCATATTGGAAATGATAGAATTCTACCTGAATGAAAGCTCAGGTAACCTGTGACTGTGGTACACTACTGTCTCTCAGCAACTAGTTAACTTAAGTAGGAGTTTTCACTATTTTAAAGTAATGTGTTTATTGAAATCTATGGCTGTTTGAAAACTATACTCAAAAGCCTCAAAACCAAGAGTTTATATCCACACCCATTTCACATTCCAAAATAGTAACAGATTTTAGTAGTTTATAATAAATCTTTCCAAGTGTGACAAGGAGTAGAGATTATCAAGAATACTAAGATACAGGGAACTATTTCCATTTATAATCAAACTATGTGTAATAGTTTTAGTACCAAAAAAACCCACCTTATTTCTTTTGAACTTTAAACTAAGCAGTTCTATTGTTTTTGTGCCCTCTTGTTTACAACTGACTTAAGTTTAAAGACCTAAACGCAGACAGATTTAAGAGGAAATAGACCTCCTGGTTATGAGTAATATCCCATTCAGAAACACTAGAATTTCAAATTAATCACAAGAAACTTTTCTACAAAACAGGTCAGGATATAGGTTCAGAAGCAAACGAAAATATAAATCTAATAATATAAATCAGGCCCTTAAAAGAGACAGTAATTTATTGATGTTTAGCTGTCTAAGACCACCAGCATAAGACAAATCACTAAAAGTGAATATTAATACCTCATTTCTTATACTCCTCTTTGAGGTTTTTATACCTGAATATGAAGGTGTTATCCATCACAAATGATCAAAAGGCAATTTTTTCTCAGTTCGGAAGACTGATCATGTCTGAATATCCTGGGTAAGTGGCCAGGGCCTTCCACACGGTACTTAGGGACACACAGGCTTCCTTTCCAACATGAAGATTCTAATCAGATCTGCTATTTTAACAGTTTGCATACTATTTCTAAAAAGAACATTGAGAATATGGAACCAGCAACATAGACTGGTTCCTTACAAAAAATAAAATGTAACTTTTAAAATCCTCATTGCTACTGGAAGTTATTCAAAACAAATACAAAAATGAAAAGGGTTAAGTGCCATCTTTTTAAAAAAACTATTAAAGCAAATGATTTATAGTGGGGGAAAACCCACTAAACAATAGATAAATGCTGCCCACAGGTAAAATTCTGTTCTTAACATTTTCTTAGTTTTGTTCCACTTTGTATTTTAATGTATTCTCTTCCTCAAAGGTACATTCTTTTAGCATATTCTTCTACCAAGCTTGCGGAAGGCCAGGACTCCTGAAGGACTAATTGTATTCATTCATTTTCTTGGCCCAGCATGAAGCTGGTAGCTTGCTTGGTTCATAGCAACAGGGGAGAAGAGAAGGCGCTCATCTTTATCTGTCCCTACCCAACAGGAAATCAGGCCAGTGGACAGAATGCAATGTAATGCCTGCTCAGAAGGCATCTTGCAAGATTAAATGGCAAGAAATTCATGAGGTTAATTTGCCCCCAAATAACTAAGTGTTCCTTCCAAACCTGATCCTCAGCCTTCAAAGGTGGAAGCCTCTCGCGCTATCGATTATCAGCCAGAACACACATGGCAACAAGATATTCCTTCAGTGAGCCAATGGTTTAGTTAATACCACTAAAACCAACTAACAGGGAGCCATGAACAACTGAAGGCTCTCTCTGATTCTTTTAATCACAGGGAGTTTATTGACCTTGGTCTCATGCTGGAAATGCCAAATTAGACTGTATAGCCAAGTGTACCTCAAATAGCACTGATGTTCTAGTCACCTAAAAAAAAAAAAAAGACAGTTGACTATTTCTGAGAGCTTATTATGAACATATAATGCATAAAATGAATGGAACAAACATCTCAGTAACTCATTTTTCATTTTCAAACTTTTAGGGAAAAGTGGCCGAAAGCAAGAAGTGTTTTTCCCTTATAGCAATTTGTAAAGTAAAAAAAAAAGGAGTGGGGGGGTGGGGGTGGGAAGGATTCACTTCAGGTCTCCAGCAAATGTATTAGGGTAAAAACGGGAGATATAAATCTCTGGCATACTGCTTTATTTTTATCCGGATGTCTACATAAATTCTGATATAAAGATCAAAATAATAAAATTACCTAATTATATCTAATGCATTACACTGAGGCTCAGAGTTGATAAAGTTAAAAAAATTCTAAACAATGTTTTTTATTTGAGGAACTTTTAAGTTTCTAACATATAAGATATTATTTAAAACATTTAAAATTTCAAAGATAAATTTATACCCGTACAAGTTTGGTGATAAAATTAATTCCAAACCAGGTTCAACTTTCCATCTTTCCTCAAAAAAAATTCTTAGATTTAAATCAAACCGATTTCCTTTGTCAGTGGAAAAGGCACAGAGCTAGAATACCAGTATATGCATAATAAAATATTGATGACTCTGATTTTAAAAAATAAAACAAGTTTATTTTGAAAGGAAAAAATACCCAAGGAATTATGATCAAGGCAAAAAAAGTTACTACCTCTCTCTACTTAGCCACATACACATGATCTGCAAGCCACAAAGGTTTGGGAGTACTGACCTAGAATTCATTATCACTTTCACAACTCCAAGATTACATGTTAACAAAACTAAATGGTGTCAATTACCTACTACTCTAACATGAAATGTTTAATTTGCAAGTCCCTACAAGAGTTTTAAAAGTCCAAAGAAAACATATGATTATGTTAAAATTTAGTATATACTCTGGGTGAATTATAAAGACATTTTTTTTTCTCATCAGAACATAACACTTTAAATTGGTGATACTCAGAACCTAACAGAAGCAAAGCATTGAGAATCAATATTCTTAAAGTATGCTGGTGGTATTTGCCTCCGTATTATTTTACTATTCCGTTAATGCCAACTAGTAGGAAACATGTCTAATTATCCCTATCATCATTTTGGCAGCTGGTCAAAAGGTACCAAGAACTTTTCAATATACACACAATATTTAAAAGAATATTCTCATTGGAAGCACCAAACCATTTATAGCACGCTTCAGATTATGAGGCATATTCTTATATTGAGTCATCTCTATCTTTATAAGTGTAGCTGCTATGGGAGAATGTAAATAAAGTTTTATTACAGAAAGTCTCTTTAAAAGTTATTCAAAAGCTTTTTACATTCTTTAAGAAATTAAAGACAAATAACTATATTCTCTTTGACTTAGATATTCATTACTCAAAGTTACTTAGTAACGTGTGGTTCAGAATTCAGCCTAACATTGAAAGGATCACTCTATTACTATATTTAAGTGAAATCCAGACAACTTCCCAAATTTTTAAAATATGGAAGATGCATTTAGGCAAATGTTATCATATACTTCTATTCAGATTGATATTTCTCGGTTCCTATTTCAGAGATTTGTGCCAATTCAAAACATAAAATTGGTTTTTTGGCCCGCCACCCAATAAATACTAGCAACTAAAAAGTTCTCAGCATTTGAAAATTGAACATCCACTTTCTAGAAGCAAATACCTAGGACGATAGATTCTATCTGATAGCAAATAAATTTAGTATTTTTTCCTCTGTTAATCTAGATCTATGGATGCTAATGGTAGAGTCAGTAATGAAAACAATAAACTCCTAGGACTACACAAGTTACAATATAAGGTCTTTAAACCATGGGATCAAGATATAATACTTAATTCTAATTATATTTAAACATAATTTCAAATTCAACTCCATTAGTATAAACTAAAACATATTTACTTCATTTTGACACAGAATCCCTTATTAGGAGCTTAAGTGACCTTATCTTATCTAAGAAAAAAAATTTTGATCTGTTTAAGTTGCAATGAAAGTTTTCAACTTTTTTCCAAAAGATTGTCTTCTGATCTTATTAGTTTAGCAAGTCCTAAAAAAAATAGGATTTATATAAAATCAGAAGGCATGGTTAGCTTACTTTATAAAATGATAATATTATTATTAAAAATAAAATGTAAAACACTGAATTTATAAAACTTGAAAATTCTCTAAAATGTTTCTTCACTATCTTTTCAGATAAACTGTGTTTATTTCTAAACTAGTTTATTTTGCATTGGCTGCTTTTAAATTACATACAATCTGGATTTTCTTAATACATCCCCCCCAAAAAATCTTCTTCAACATTTCAGAGATAAATCTACCTACCAGTCCCTACTTCTACAGTTATTTCTTAAAGTAAGTTTTACTGTGACAACATATGAAGATAAATGCACCCACAAACCCCTAAGAATACTAAAGTTAGAACTGAATCTCTTGGGAGAGGGGTACATTATCCTTTCTTCTAAACATAATCAAAATGATAATGATCAAATAAAAAGGTATTTCCACAAGCCTCGAATTAGAATACAGACTTGAGGATACCCTTGGTATTTTAAAATTCTACAGATTAACT
Organism: Enhydra lutris kenyoni; assembly: GCF_002288905.1. Taxonomy (NCBI): domain Eukaryota; kingdom Metazoa; phylum Chordata; class Mammalia; order Carnivora; family Mustelidae; genus Enhydra; species Enhydra lutris. The sequence goes on from NW_019154103.1 coordinate 30,188,803, forward strand.
TTGTCTGGGCAGGTTCAAAGCCACCATGGCACCCTGAGCACAGTTTTCTACAGGCAGGGCAAATCTATTAAAAAACATGACCTGTGACAAAAATCAATGTGCTAATCTCAATCCAAACAACAGTATCAAAAGCATAAAACAGAGATAACCTAAGATAACATGTCCTCAAACTAACTCAGACTAGCTTGACAGGTTAAGAAGGAGGGGTGAGTGGGGTGTTGCTGACTCTGTTTTAACCTAGGATGACTGGAACACCCAAGTATCCAAGTAAATTAAAACTATGAGGAAAAGATCACACTGTGAAGTTTGGAGTGGGAAGGAAAAGACGACTAAGCACAAAATGCCCCACATTCAACTAACCAGTTTCACTGTTGTTTTATTTAATAGGGCGCTAAACTTTAGAAACAGAAATTCTCTATTTCGTATATGCTGTTTAATAAAGCCCAGGGGGGAATAAAACCAACCAACATAACGAGCCTTGCTTTTAACACCATCACAACTGGAAAGCTTGCTCTATTTGTCTTGTCAGCTTTAATAAAAGGCATCTCCTCTAGCGGGATGGCTTCTCTTTCTTTTCCTAATAGTGGTAAGTGGCATGTCAAAGAAATAGCTTCCCATCCCACCACCCACCTTCAGAAGACTTTTTTTTTTTTTTTTTAAACCAAACGTTCAGGGATGTCTCCAGTTCTACCAGGCGGTGCAATTAGGATTTGGGCTACCTGGGTGTAACTATCTGTCCTGGAGTAGCAGGGCAGGGTTGGGATGGAGGGGCGGGGAGACTTTCCTCTCCTCAACCGGTCGACCGCTTGTGGGGAAATCTGCCCATCTTCATCTAAGCTGACATTACTTCAAGAGGGGAATCCCTCCCAAGCTTGAATTCAGGGGGGGAAGGCGGGAAGTCGGTGGACACGGCCACCCTTAGGTAGGAAGAACTGGAGGCGCCCGCCAGCCCCCTCTCTCCCATACACCCTGGGCACGCACCAACTATGCCCTCGGCCTCCCGCCTCTCTCCTCCCAACTTCCACTCCAGCCCAAAGAAAAACCTGGGATTTTAGGTATAATCGATGCTTTTTCCCTCTTAGGCAGGCACCGAAACCAGCCAGCACCTGGAAGCTGGCGGAGGTCCCAGAGTGGCAGAGCATTATGGGCCCAGCGGGGCCGACCGCTGCCCACAGGCGGGGGAGAAAGTAGGGCTCGGAGCTGCTCTGGATCCGGAGGGGTTCGGCAGACAAGCTGGACAACCCTCACTCCTCCCCACTTCCAGAATCCCTGAGCAAGGGACGTCTGCGGGTGGCCAGAGTCCAGCAGGCGCGCTAGGGCGGCCCCAGGCGCCCATCTCTAGCCTTCCGCGTACCCGGCGGGCTTCGGGGACGCCCACAAAACTGTTCCAGGTAATTGCGCGTGTTCCTCCGGCTTCACACCACCAGGCCGTGGACTAAGGGCTCCCACCTCCCGGCTCGGCCAACTCCAGCAGCTCGCTCCGCACACATGACGTAACCCGGCATTAGATCAAACTTTCTGGCACCTTGAGCCCACGGGGGGCAAGGAGGTGGGAGAATCCTCTCCCCTGCCAGGCGCGCCGGGCCGAGACTGGGCCGGGGCCGGATGATTGCCTCGCAGTTAAAAAGGAAAATAAGAGCCTAAAGCTTCCGCTTCCCAGCCGCCCTCGCTTCCCCCAGCCCGTGCACTCTGAACGCACCGAGAAAAGGGAAGAAAATTTAAAAAAAAAAATAAAAATAAATAAAAAAAAACTTTGGGGATGTTTGGCACGTTCTCCCTGCAGTCCCTGCGCACCCACGCTCCAGGCGGGAACTCTTGGTGGCGCGCACCCAGGACTCCCAGTGCCCAAGCGCTATGCTGGGATCGAGATGCTGGCCGGCTTGCCCGGGTGAGGAAGCGGATAAGTCTCGACTCCCCAGCTCCCGCCTTTTCCGAGTCTCCCCGCGCTCCGCAGAGGCAGCGGATCTGGGCTGCCCCGGGGACTCCCAGGGACTCCCGGCCTCTCTGAGGCAGCTTAACAAAGAGAGGCGCGACAGGAGCGCTTCCCGTGGGCGCCTTGAAAGCCATCAGCGCCCTGACGACGCAGGCTCCGAGGGTGCGCGCCGCCGGCGGCTGGTGCGCGCTGGTCCCCGCCGCCACTGCCGCTCCTTCCGCAGGGTGCCGAGGCCCGAGTATCCCCGGCTCTCCGCTCCCCCTATTGCCTTACCTGGGGTTGCTGCTGTTCCAGTAGACGGCGTAGCGGTCGGCGACGGCCTTGGAGCCTGGGTCCTGGCTGAACACACACATCCAAAGCACCAGAAACACCAGCGTCAACATCTCCACGTGCAACATCACGCCTGGCCAGCGGCGGAACCCCCGACAAGCCGCTCCCGGGAAAGAGCAGGGATCCGGAGGGAGGGAAGGGGAGAAAGAGAGCAGGAGCCAAATAAATATGAATAAATAAGAATGAAGAGTGGCGAGAAAAGAAAGAGGCTCACACCAAGCTGGGGAGGGGAAGGAGAACGAGAAGAGGAGACGGTGGGGGGGGGGGCAAGACAAACTCGCACCCCCACTGGAGGGTTCAGGAGGAAAAAAGGAATCACAAGATGGAGAGAAGCATGCGTGTGTGGTGGCGGCGGCGAGGGCGGGGGAAGGGGTGCCAAGCTGTGTCTCGAGCGGCGGCGGCAGGCCGGTCACCCCGGGAGAAGGAGGTGCGCACCGGGCCGGGCGGCGGCACCGCGGGTCGGGGCAGGCGGCGGCGCACGCTGCACAGTCACCGGGAGTTGCGCGTCGCGGCCGCGGGGAGACATACACTGGCCCGCCGGGCCCGGCTCAGCGTCGGCGCTGCGGGCTGCGCACGGCTCCGCCGCCGCCCAGGGCCCTCGCAGTGCGCCCCGCTTCGCTCCAAGTTACTTTAGCGGCCGGTGAGAAACTGCAGGAGGAGGTCTCCGTGTGGATGGAGGGCTTCGCGCCTGTGGCCCCGAAGTGTGAGGACCCCCTTCCCGCGTCTCCTCTGTGCCTTAACCGGGAGACCCCTGGAAATCTCGGAGGAGTCGTAGGTGCTGCGAGTTCGGGGCGGTGTGCTGAGAAGGGTGGGGATCCGGGGCCACAAACCCAGCCCCGCCGGCGTCCTGGAACTGCTTAAGCGGCAGCTCAGCGGGCGAGGAGCGGTCTTGCCTTGCGAACCTCAAAGAAAAGTTTGGCTCTTCGTGTCTTCCGGCAGGTCCCCCGGCGGAGTCGGACTGCGGCGGCGGGAGACTACACCCCAGGCGCTGTCGGAGCCTCGGGGATTTCTCGCGCGTGCTTTCCTTGGCCGGGTGTGGGTGCACCAGAGTGAATGAAGAGCAGAGGTTACGAACCAGCCAGCGAGGCGGAGCTGGGATGCCCAAACCTGCAGGACGACGCCAACCCAACTGTTAGGCTGGAGAGCGAGAGGGAAAACAATCACTTTTAAATGAATCCCTCCAACTCCTGGACGGGCTGATGTCAGTCTCCGATCGCCTTTCGGGAGCAACAAACACTGAGCCCCCAGACGCGGTGCCAAGAGCCTTGGGTGCGCGCTCAGAAGTGTCCCTGCGACTCCAACGGGTCCGGCCCCAAGCCCGGCAACTTGTAGAGATGCATCAATCAGTTTGAAATGGGAAAAGGGGGAGGGGGGGAGAAGGAGGAGGAGGAGAGCGAGCGAGAGAACGCAGGAGCGAGTGGCACCTCCCGGATGACTACATCAGAAAACCTTCCTGATCCTCCTGCAGCTGCTCCTCTTTCCCTCCTTGGGCACAGCAGCAACAAGAGGTGAAAAGCACCAACCGAATCCTAAAGCCTTTGCCAGGCGGGAAAATAAACTTGAGTGCAGCGGCAGCAGCAGCAGCACGAGCAGCCCAGGAGGGATTGAAATGACTGGCGAGAAGTGGAAAGAGGTAAAAGTCAGTTTTGCGAAAGAGGAAAAAAAAGAGAGAGAGAGAGAGAGAAAATGCTTTATGGGAAAAATCTCCTCGGGCACGCCCCCTCGTTAATGACCTGCGTGTAAAGCCGACAGCGACCGCGACCCAGCAGCAGCCGCCGCCGCCGCCGCACGGGAGCGCAAGGCCGCGCGCGTGAACGTGGACGTGGGCGGCGCGGCCGTGGTGGGGGGGCGCCGGGGCGTGTAGCGCAGGGCGCGGGGCAGGCGGGCGGCGTGAGCGCGGGTGTGAGCACCGGACCTAGCAGGGGGAGGCGCCGCCAGCCCGCGCCCAGACTGCGCTGCTGCGCCGCGGCCCGGGTCATGTGGGCTGCTTTTTTTTTTTTTTTTCCCTCCCCATGCAGTTTACTTGGAAAGCGGGGGGTGGGCTGGGTGGCTGGAGCAGCCAGTCAGTGAACGGTCTGCTGTTTGCTTACAGGTCGGGGTTTTTTCCTCTCTCTTCACTCCAACAGGATTGGTTTGTTCCACGAGAAAGAGGCGTTTTCTTAATCTCCTCCCTTCCCCACGCCTCCTACCCCCCCCTTCTCGGCCCCACCTTCCAGAAACCTGACTAATTGAATTACTGGGAGTGCGGAGGCGCCCTCTCCTCCGCCCGAACGCAGCAGCCGCACGTAACCCTTTGGATGCTGAATTCCGTCTGGGCTGAGGAGTGATTTGACATCTTTTTACCTGAGAGTGGGGTTTTTCAATTACACAGGAACCGGTTCCCATCCTGCAGCCAGCAAGCCGAAATCTGTCTCCCAGGCCCTGCAGGTGACTTGAAGTCCCCGCAGACAGGCTGGCAGGGAGCCTCAATGAATACGTGTTCTTGTAAATCTCTGCGCTGTTCCCGACGCGCATTGCCCGGCGCTGGGTTATCTTGGAAACCTGAGCGTCTATCATGCGCCTTTCAACTCTCCTCTTCCTACCAGGGACTTAAAAGGTTCATGAGCAGGAAGCAAGACTCTTCTATAAAGTGATGCTCTGAAACACATTTTTTAATTGAGAAAATCACAGTGTAAAGTCATTATAATTCAGCGCGATCCTTCAGCAGGAAGGAAATGAATGCGGCCGAGGAGCCCATAAGAAATACCTTACACCTTTTACATTTCAGCCAGCCGAGGCTGGTTGGCTGTCCACTCCCCAAAGGATAGATGCTTACAACGAACCCGCTGCGGGAAGAATCGGAGGTCCGGACAGGACTTCCTTTATTATTTGAAAAGGCCTCGCGTACCGGACTTCTCGAGCGGGTTGTAGCGCCTTGGCCCCCGGCGGCCACGGAAGCACGATCGCCTGACAGCAAGATGGTCCGAGCGCCTTGGGACGCGTCCCGCGTCCTCCAGCGCCGGGGAAGCTAGCCAGGAGCCCGGCGCTGTGGGGCACCAACCCCTCTGGAGACTCGCCCTCGTGGAGCTCAGAGGGCTCGGGCCTTCATGATATTATTCTCTCCTGTCCTTTAGGGAGGTGGCTGCCCCGGTGGGAAGCGCTGATCCCAAGAAAGAAAGGGGTTTGGTTTTGCTCCCAAACCTTCCTGTTTCCCCTTTACTTATTAGCCCAATAAAATCAAATACCACGTTCTCCCTCCTGCGCTTTAGTTTTCTAGCTCAGACTTTTCCAGACGCTTCAGAATTGTTTAGAAGCGTCCAGACGCCCTCCAGTGGTGGGCCCGAAGTCCGCACCCAGCGGGGGTATTGCCTGCAGCTCAGCCGGGATTGAGTTCGATGGAGAACCTGGGGTCAAGATCAATAAAGACTTGAGGGAAAGGGAACAGCTCACAACGGTATGGGATTACCTGGACGTAATGAGTTCTTGCCTAAAAGTTGAGCCGTTCCTCAGTTACAGAAAAATTTCCTGCCTGAAGAGATCCTGAAATTGTCCTAGGAGAGTAACTCCTCTATTTGCGACTAGGTGTAAGTTGCAATTTGTGTAATTACAGACTCCATGACAGACCATCCCAACAAAGCAACCACCTTCCTAATTTAAAAAAAAAAAAAGTAAATTCAGAATACTTGTCTACCATTTGTATAGTTCACAAAATTCCAGCAGTGAGAAAGTTGGAAAACTTAAGCCAGGGAACTAAAGGATAAGCAGTTATTTTTGAAACTAAATTTTTATTTAAAACTTGATTTACTTTCACCCCCTGGTCTGTAATCTTGCTGATGTTCAAGTTCTTGGCCTATTCTAGGGTACATTTGTTTTTTTTCCTTTGCAGAATGACGCATTTCTTCCCTCAGCCTTTCTGATAGTAGCTCTAATAAGTGCCTAGATGACTGAGGCAGTTTTGCAGGAAATTATTCTGGACTCTTTTAAGGGACATGTATATCTTTAGGAAGAAGAGAATTCACACTCCTGTCATGGAGAAAATGCTGATCCTCATCAGAAAGTCTTTTCAGTCAGGGAAATATCAGATATCAGGGAGTTAGCAAGCTGGCTTCCTGTGGTATCAAAGCCAAAGGAATAAAAAAAAGAAATTGTATCCACTTATTTCCTATTTGAAACTCATACTCCAAATGTGAAAATTCAACATATCAAAAGAATATAGGTGTCCTAACATTTTCAATATCTCTAATTTGCTTAAAGTCTAATTTGCTTAAAGTCCAATTTTAAGCAGAAAAAAAAATCATACATGATGATCTTCCTTAAAATGAATCAGGGAGTTGGAATAAGACAGTAGAACTTGCAAATCTTTCAAAACATCACTCTAATGTCTATGTGAAATAATTTATAAACCTAAATCGAATGCATCCTTCTGGGATGATACTCCTAAGTAATTATTGATATTGGAGTAACTAAGAAATATGATAGATACATACTTAGAGAATTTCAAGAGGTATTATTAACCGTTCACATCACTAGAGAATGTGACTTTGTCTCTTCAGGAAAATATTTAAGTGATTTGAGTTTATACAAATCAGCATTATATAAAATAACTATATTCTGATTACTCCAATGTCATGGAGTCAATGACCCTTAAGCTGGCCTTTGTAAACAGTGTTCTTCTAAGTATAGAATGAGGTTGGCCTATGAAAGAAAGAAAACAGCAAGCTAAAAACAGGAGTAAAAAGGTAGGGAGTGTTCGAAGGTTCTAAGTTAACAAGATTTGAACAGGGCTGTGGGGAGCTGAGACCTGAAAAGTCCGGTAAGAATGGACTGTAGAAGGGCTTAACTGCTATCTACAAATGTTTGGGTTTAAAGGCAACCAAATGCACTGGTGGTTTTAAAACAAGTGGCAAGTAATAATTGTTATGCCTCAAAGTACAAATAGGGATGGGAGTATTTGTTTGTTTGTTTACTTACTTGTTCGTTATTTTGGGGCCTTTGAACTATCTAGGTTGGTGTTCTAAACTTGGCTACAAATTAGAGTCACCTAGGGGTGCCTGGGTGGCTCAGTGGGTTAAAGCCTCTGCCCTTGGCTCAGGTCATGATCCCAGGGTCCTGGGATTGAGCCCCAACTCGGGCTCTCTGCTCAGCAGGGAACCTGCTTCCTCCTCTCTCTCTCTTCCTGTCTCGCTGCCTACCTGTGATCTCTATCTGTCAAATAAATAAATAAAAATCTTAAAAAAAAAAAAATTAGAGTCACCTAGGGATATTTTTCTTTTTTAATTTATGCATTTTTTAAAAGATTTTATCTATTTGAGAGAGAGCATGAGGTGGGGAGGGGCAAAGGGAGAAAGAGAAGACGACTCCCTACTGAGCAGGACCCAGGGATCCTGACCTGAGCCAAAGGCAGAGACACCCAGGTGCCCCACCTAGGGAGCTATTTTAAAAAGAACAATGCCAAGACCCCACTTCCTGTTTTGGTTTGTTAGGCGCAAGGACCTGGGATCTGTGATTTTTAGAAGCTCCCAGGGAATTCTAAGGAGCATAGAAAACTGAGAATCACTGATCCAGGTGATTTATTTTTACCTTAACTACTTCAATATTTCGGGCAAAAAAGAAAATCCTGTACTTATTTGTCTGAAATGTTTCAACTAACGGTCAAGAGAAGAATGTTGATAATTTAGAGAATGGAACTTTAGGATCCTCTCTATTAAAATGAAGTGATGCTTTAAAAGTAGTTTTCAAATGGCACGAAAGAGAATACCATCTCCGAGATGGGGTGGCAGGGGCACAGCTTGCTTTCAAATATGTGTTAATCGTTTTTGGACTAGTTTAGACTTCATTTTTGCATTAGCTGTCTCCGGGTTGAAGTGGAGTTCTGTTGTGTCAAGCATGCAGACAAAGAAATGAAACAAGCTCGTGAATCAAATCCCACAGTCCAAAGACTAAGCACCTCTTGTTTAATACAGTAGTTAAATTAGAACTGATAGCCGGGAGAAATAATAAAGGAAATAAACTCAAGAACAAAGATGAAAGAAATAACAATTAGACACAAAACTTTCTAACAGATGACTAACAAAATGGCATTTCATCTAATCCTGTAATTTATCTTCCTAGAACATTTAGAATTCATTCCAAAGCCCTAAGAAACCCAGGTTCTATCACCGAACTATTTAATAAAGCCTTTGCTTCTCCTCACCCTGTTTATATAACAGGTTTCTCAGAATCTTTAGAAATAACTATTCTCTAGCATTTCTCTCCTTGGAGACCTAAGGAAATGCTCCTTTTCTATTTCTGATCTAGCCGTCTCTTCTGTGTGCAACCTAAAAGTAAAAAACAAAACAAAACAAAGAAACTGTCTACTAAATAGAGTGTCACGTCTCTACCTTCTGTCTTGTGACCTTCAACTTCCATCATGAATTTTCCACTTTTGCTCATTCTTTCTTTACTTTCCGGGTGCTTCCTCAAGTTTGTTTCACGGCATCCATTCTCAGAAAGCCCGTGGATAAGTAGGAGATTTATAAGTTGCTGCAATTTTCTGAAAATGGCATTTTTTAAATGTTTTATTTATGAACTGTCTGTTGTTGTTTTGCCCATTTGAAAACACAGTTTAAATAAGATCTATAGAGCAAACTTTTTAAACATAGAGAAACTTGGGCAGCCGTTTTGATAAACAACTAAACCATATAATTAGACATATATGAAAATAAGTGTTACATTCCTGTTACTACAAATGACTATGTGCTTACAGGTAATTTAAAAAGAAGCAAACAAGAACTAGTTGATTCAACCAATTTCCACATCACTTTTCATTATCTAAACTTCATTCTATATACCACAGAGTTATATGACCAGTTTTCAACTATAACACTGAAATTGGTAGGTGATTTTATTCCCCTAGGAAATTGTCATGTTGTCTTCACTACTTGAACTGAATGTACTTTTCACTGCTCTGTTTCTCCTCTTCAAGTTTTTAAAATAAAAATCACCAAATAAAATGTATCTGCATTTTACAAATCTAATCCATCGACTAGCATAAAGTATACGGTCCTAAAATGTTCTTTGTGAATTATTAAATAACATGATATTCTTTGCTTGCAAAGCATCTAACTCTTGTTTTCAGCTCAGGTCATGATCTCAGGGTCAGGCTCTATGCTCAGCGGGGTATCTGCTTAAGGATTCTCTCTCTCTCTCTCTCCCCCCCCCCCGGTGCCCCTCCCCTCCCTCCTTGTGCTCCTGTGTGTGCACATGCATGCTCGCTGTCTGTCAAATAAATAAATTTAAAAAAAAGATTATACATGGAGATGAATGCATATTACCAAGAAAAGCTTGAGTTTTTGTTTTATTACAATGGCAATTATAGACATCTACACTATAACTTTATTTTTTTTGTTAAGATTTTATTTATTTGATTGAGAGAAAGAGAGAGCACCAGCAGTGGGAGAGGGAGAGGGAGAGGAAGACTCCTCACAGAGAAGGGAGCCCGACGTGGAGTTAGATCCCAGGACCCTGAGATCATGACCTGAGCAGAAAGCATAACTTTATTTATTTATTTATTTATTTATTTTTTAAAGATTTTAGTTATTTATTTGAGAGACGGAGATCACAAGTAGACAGAGAAGCAGGCAGAGAGAGAGGATGAAGCAGGCTCCCTGCAGAGCAGAGAGCCCAATATGGGGCTCCATCCCAGAACTCTGGGATCATGACCTGAGCCGAAGGCAGAGGCTTTAACCCACTGAACCACCCAGGTGCCCCCATAACTTTATTTAAATAAAAAGAATATAAGTAACCTTTTCAGAGATAAAGTTAATTTGTGCTTTTTTTTTCTGTATTAAAACTGATCATTGGGATACTTTTAACCCATTAACTTCATCTATTGTCATCCAAAAAGCATATAAGTATGCATTTTTTTAAAGATTTATTTATTTATTTATTTATTTGACAGACAGAGATGACAAGTAGGCAGAGAGGCAGCAGACAGAGGGGGGGAAGCAGGCTCCCAACTGAGCAGAGAGCCCGATGCAGGGCTCGATCCCAGGACCCTGGGATCATGACCTGAGCTGAAGGCAGAGGCTTTAACCCACTGAGCCACCCCAGGCACCCCAAGTATGCATTTTTGTATCTTTTACTTGCTTAGAGACTTAAAAGAAGCTAGAATATCTGTATTTTACTTCACGGAGGCATATATATATTTATATCTTTATTATATACCCACACACCATATACATGCATAGCATAGATATGAGCATATATAGAGACAGAGAGAATTTATTTTTCAATCAATTTTCTTTTTTTTTTTTTAAACATTTTATTTATTTATTTGAGAGAAAGTGAGAGCACAAGCAGGGGAGCGGCAGGCAGACAGAGAGGGAGAAGCAGGCTCCCCGTTGAGCAGGGAGCCTGACGCTGGGCTCGATCCCAGGACCCTGAGATCATGACCTGAGCCAAAGGCAGACACTTAACTGACTGAGTCTCCCAGACACCCCCAATCAATTTTCACCTAAGACTTTCATCAACTTCTGGGAGAATTCTATTTTAAGACAAGTAAAAGATAAAACCCTTATTCAGTGAGCATGATTTCATGAAATAGGAAACACTGTTTCTAAGCCCTTTTTGAGCTTTGGCCTTACTTTTTCCACCCTGATCTAAACTGGCTAAGCAAAGCAAAGTGTAGAATTATGGCAAACTAAGAAAATCTTTCCTCAAATTACATGACTTTTTTTCCCAATAAAAGTGGAGAGATTTGAGTCCTACTATTTGGGAATGTGCATTTTTCTTTGTAGTCACCCAATCATTGTCTCGGGTTTTTGGGTTTTTTCCCCCCCATTTCTCTTGTCCACAGTAGAGGTGATTTTTTTTTAATATGCTATTAATTTGGGGGGAGAATTGTCCTCTTAAAGCAATTTTATAACTCTATTCTAAGATTTCCACATACCCTATGCCAACATTATACATTTTATTTTGATGCTGTAAAGTTAGAGTTAAGGTATAATTTTTTAAAAGCAGTTCATCTTGTAGTTTGGGATAATAGTTATAAAGCTGGTCTCTATAGAAACCACTGTAACTTGTGATCTTAGAACACCAGATGATAATGCAGAGAATTATTGACCAAAACTTCTTTTAAATGAGAACTATTTTACTGATATAACCCTTTTGAAACTCAGGTATGGAGAGAAAAGTGTGAGCTTAAGATGACAGACTTCTAATCAGAGATGCTCACTCACCATTTCTATTAGTCTACCTTTTTTTTTTTTTTAACATATGCTGTATACTAAATTAAGTAGGATTTATTGGGTCAGCTAGATTCTGAATTGCTCTCTTTTCCTGTGGATTAAGAGAGTGCATTTTTTAGCTCTTTTCCTTGAAATTCACCAGGATCTTTTACGTGGACTATCTAGTATTCTGCACACTCCCAATGCTTAATAAATATTACATTACAATATTAGCATAATAATAAATCATCTTAAAGTACTACATGGGCTATTAAGTGAGATCCTATTCAGTTTGAGCCAAGACATCAAAAAGTTTTATTTTCTCTATACGCATACAAAGTAATTTTAAAACTCTCTTTCCATGAAATGTCCTTGCATTCATAAGATGTCTACATATTACAAAGTGAAGTGATGAAGTGTGATCTTCCCTTTATGTATTTCATTTGTTCAATTTATTCTGGGACCTGAATTTGCCATTTTAATAAGAAGAAATTTAAAACTGGGCAGACAAAAACAGAAATAGCACCATTTGTCAAGTAAATGCCTTTTCCCAATGGCAACTGTGAAATCTTTGTATAAGATTACTAAGCCAACAGCTAGGTAGTGTTCCTCTCCATTAAGAAGTTCTGCTTTGTCTGTGATTGGTGGTATCACACAGACCCAGACTAACAACCACCAAACACATGAGGATTTTCTCTATAGTCAAACAAAAATGATGCCAAAAATACTCAATTAACACAATCTCATCCTAACTGTTTACTTTGAGAGAGGTTCTAGTTTGATACTGCCCTCAAAGACAAAGATGAGAATACTTTTCCTTCCAAAGGTATTGTTTAAATATGATACATTTTACCTACCTATCTGTAAAACAAATGGGATACAAATGATGCATCATTGGTGGTAGATAGCAAAATGGCCACTATCCTTACCCTGTTACAGTTTAACTTTGTAGTTCACCCTTCCCATCAATAGATGGAATCTGTTTTTCCACTTCTGGAACCTGAGCAGCCCTTGTGACTTGTTCTAGCTAATCGAATGGGAGGAATAATGTTATGCCCATTTTGAGCCATGTCTCCAGAGGCCCCCGATCTTCCACTCTTCATCTAGGAACCCGGCCTAATGTCATGTGGACAAGCCAAAGCTAGCCTTCTGGTTGATAAGAGACCTATGGTTCCTCTAGCCCCATTGATCCTACCAATCCTCAGAAGCAGAGCTATCTAGCTCCCTGGCAGCTGTCAGCAGATGTGTGAGGCATTCCCAGCCTAGGCTAGAAGAACTGTACAGCTGAACACAGCTGAAACCACCAACTCACAGACTCGTGCTCTGAATCAATGGTTCCCATTTTAAGTCAAAAAATTGTGGCGTGGTTTGTTATACAGAAATAGATAACAGCTACATCTTCTTTTTAAATTCTTGGAAATAAAATTTTGAATGTTATTCAGCCCAAATACATGTTATTCTTTTACGACTTTGATTCCCGTTACGGAGTTACTCAGTATTAGATCTGTAATTGGCAATCAGAATTTCCCAGATATTTCTAACAGGAATGTTTGTGTCCACTACTTTATAAACTTCAAGTGGAATTTTATTTTATTTTATTTATTTCTTTTTTGTCACCAAAAACTTAAACACCAGACCCTAAATGAACACACTTAACATTCAGGCCCTTGAGATCCTCTTAGGATTTGGTCATTTGGTTAGAATAGCAAACCTGAGCAGATGATTTACCCAGAAGTAAATCATTCTTCTTCTAAGAACGTGGTGCCCAGCAGGAAAAATGAAAAGGTAAAATCAGAGGAAGCTATGTTTAGCTTCATCTCAAATCTCCACATCACTCACGACTATTGATTTAACATCATGGCACCGCCATATTTCAGCGGGAGGTTCTGCCACAAGACAGAAGCTGTAGTGACCCTGTGAGGGTCATCTTGCTGTCAACTTCAAATTACAACATCTCTGCTTTTGGCTGGCAGGACAGGGAAAGCACGGCTCTCTTTCCGTAGACAGAATAGTTGTGCTTCAAGGAAGCGAGATACAAAGCGAAATTTTATGTATCAAGTCTTCTCTTCCTGTAATTTAAAGTTCTAACTTGGAGGAGGGTTTTGTCAAAGCCCCTTACATGTGCCTCCTCTAAGTCTGGTGGCCAGCCTGGCTTTATAATGTGTGCCATCTAGCGTGGAGACCACTCAGCTAGCCCAGAGCTGTCTTTTCAGTCTTCATTGTATTTCTGTCCTCCACAGGAACTAAACCACTGCCCCCCCCCTTCTTTCTTGAGACTTTCTTATCCTCTGCTGTTTGTTATTCCACATTTTCAGAGTCCTCTTTTTTTCTTCTCCAGCTAGCTTCTTCTGGCTGTCGACTCAGAGTCACAGCCCCGTGCCAGGTACATAGTGAACCCTTCGTATTTAGGGATTGAATATCCATCCCGAAATATAGGTGTTTTCCTTAGCAATCTCTTCTTTCTCCCCTAACATCATCTTTAACAGTCACTCACACTCCCACCTCTAAGTAGAGTCTCTTTGTGGAAGTCTCCCAAACCTTCACTTCAGGATTTATTGTTTTCCATCATCAGACCCACAATCCCAGCCTTCTCATTTACGTTTCTACGTGACTCTACTCCCATACCTCCAAACCAGCAAACCCCCAAAGTGCATCTGATCATTCCACACACCCTGACACCCTTTCCTGGGGTGCTCTCTAGCATGACACGATTGGGATAAAGTCCTTCATCCATTTTCAGATGAGAACTTCTAGCTGGTGGACTTGATAAAACAGAGGACTCAGTATTACTTAGAGATGCAAAAATTGGTTTCTGAATTTCTCATTCCTATACCCAGTTGGTTCTTAACTGGTCTCAGCCATCCATTCTCACCCCTGTCCAATATCTGCTTCATTCTGCCGCTGGAGTGATCTATTCCAGAGAGAAAACAGACGTCACTCTCCACCACTTAAAGGCTTCACATGCCTTGCAAAGGAAAGATAAAATTCTCAACTTGGCTATCAAGTCCTACATAAGCTGATCCCTACCTTCCTCTCTGACCTCAGCTCATAGAATCCTCCCCACACTCACTCACTCCAGCCACTCTGACCTTCTCCCGCGTGTTTCCCTGTCTCTGGGGTCTTTGCTTATGCTTCCCCTTTTGCCTGAAACATTTAGGCTCCCACATGTTTAACTTGTATTCATCCTTCAAATCTCAGCTCAGATGTCACTTCCTTGGGGAAATTTCTTTGGATCACACAGAACAGAGGAGAACTCTTCCAAATAAGCACATGGCACTAATAAGCACTAAATAAGCACATGAGCTCCTTTTCTTCGTACTGCCTTTGTCCTAATTTAAATTGTGTATCTGTGTGGCATTTTGTCTGCTTCCTCTTCTAGTCCAGTTGCTCAGGATCACCTCTTCAAAGCTTAGCCTTCTGCACAGCACAGAGTAGACTCTCTGTTAATATGTATGGAATGAAGAAGGAAAATACCGTACTGGTACTTTACACTGTGTTTTCCCATGTGGTTTCTATGAGGAACCAGATTTCAGAGTTACACAAAGGCAGTGGGGGGTAAGAGGGCAGAAGTCAAGTGCCTCTCATAGATTTGGAAATGAAAGATTTCCCTTGGAAGTTTTAAGCAGAGAAGCTACACCCAATAAACCGCCATCAAAAATATATGAAACCAAGCTTAAAGAGGACTTTGCAACCTAGAGCCAGATCTAACTTAAGGTCTCTCCATTTCTAAAAAGGAAAGTACCAACCTCCAAGGGAGCCAGTCAAAGATATACAAAGAAAGTGACATATACTGAGGCACATTTCCAGTTCTAATCCCCAAGGGGTGGTGGGGGTGGGGGGTGACTTGTAAATTCAAATTATAAATGGCTCCCCTACCTGTCTCAGCACACCACCATTTAGCCCACATTGTGCCCTCCTTGTTCTGAGCCACCAAACAAACTTAAAAGTTTGTCTTCTATGTAGCTTGACATTCATTCATTCATAAATTTATTAAGCATCTAATAATGAGCTATGCCTTGAGGATACAGTGGTTAGCAAGACAGAGCTGGTCCCTCTCCTCATAGAGCTTAAAATACAGTCTTTTCAAGTGACAAGAAAGCAGTCAAAGTGTTGGGTCCTAGAGCAGATGAATACCGCCTGTTTGTCTAACATTGTTTCTTTGGAGAATCTCTCCTTTCTCATCCTTCTGGTCCTGGTGAAGCTATCACTATCATGTAGCAGATAGCAGATAGCAGATACTATACCCCCAACACTATTATGGGGTCAATCAAGCAATTAGGTTCTTGCCAGACTTATAAATGAAGCTGGGATTGAGAAAGGTTTCTTTGGGGATTTTGAATTCTGTGGGTACAGGTTCAAGGCTGAAAGTAACCATCTTTCCTACTCAGGGAAATAGGATTCCCAAGCTTCAACAAATAAAAATACAGTGGCATCAATCTGGACATTTTTCTGAGAATCCAGGGTAGAACAGAAACAGAGAGACCATCAGAAAGCCTCATATAAAAGATGGAGTCTGTTCTTGGACAGTTGCTACTATCATTAAATACATTGTATTTACATTAGGTAAATTCTACAAGTCAGGATTTCAGGATTACTATTTACTTTCTTATCTTTAAGTATTTTTTTCTTTCCTTAATGCCATCTGACTTTGAAGCCCAACACTGTACAGTTTCAGACGGAGGAAATGGTCACGGAGATACCTAATATCGATAAAGGATTCTTCTCCCAGGATTTTAGTTTTAGAAGCATCCACAAAACAAGAAGGGAGATTTGAAATATCATCCTTATTCCTTGATGTCATAAGTCAAAAAACAAGCCCTCTGCAGCCCGAGAGCAAGTTTGTTGCTGGTTCCTGTGCAGGTGAATTATGGCTTAAGGAATAACAAAAAATTGTGAATTACTAAATAACTTACACTGAAAAAAACAAGAAGGGAGGAAAGATGCATGAGCTTAGGGAAAGGATTTTATAATGTACCCCAGTCTACTCAATGATAAATGTACATAATTAATCATAGACACCATTTTGGCAAATGATATTTTTAAATGATAGAGGCAATTATCTGTACAATTACATATGCACAGGAATGCATTATTTTCTGACTTTCAACAAGCAGCTTACCTTACAGAATAAGTAAGGAAGAGTCTTACTCACCTAATTTAGCATCCTAATTTGTAATCTCAATTTAAAGAGGACTTTTTTTGGTGGTTAGAGGAGGTTCAGAAGAGGAATATAATGATGGTAATGTCTTGGTTCCACTACTAATATCTTTGTGGGACTATTTAATCACTTAAGATTTCAAACCACAAAATGCAAATTATGTGCTCTCTCTCTCCTGCAATGTTTAAAGGAATACAAAATAATTTTCTAAATGCCTTTCCAATAAATGTTCTCAAAACAAATTGAAAACCTTGTGAAAATGAAAGAATATTTGCCACTCTCTACTAAACCACTCTGTCTAGTGAAATCAGAGAGAAAATGTCAACAACTACCATAAGCGATGGTCTTTTTTCTAACTCGATAGAATAAACACAGACTCTGCTATTTCCTTAGCCTGATGGTCTTATCTTAAAAAGGCAGTATGGGATGGTGAAGGATTCAGTCTGGACTCAGACAAACGTAGTTACAAATCTGGCTCTGCAATTCACTATGATTGTAACCTTGAGAAAATTACTAAACATCACTAAGCCTCAATTTCTTTGTAAAAGTGAATTTGATCACTACAATCTCAATAAAATATGCGCTGGGCAGTACGCGAGATAATGTGCATCTCGTAACTGGTCTAATGTCAGGGACTCAACACGTGTTCAGCTCTGTAGGTGTTATTAATGTTAAGTCCTCCCCCTCAATGAAGTTCCTTAGTATCTTATCCTTTTAAAATAAATCATAATGTCATCCTATCATTCACTCATTCTACCATGTGTACTGAGTGCTCTGCATACATATAAGATATCAGTATATACATAAAAGTCATTTGGGATGTAAATAGGGAAAAGGTGGATTATTCAGAAAATGGCTAAGGTGACTGGTTAGTAATTTCTATCTCTAGCTTTGAAGATCTAAGACTGTGTTGTCCAGTACAATAACCATTAGCCACATGTGGCTATTGAGCACTTAAAATGTGCTATTTTAAGTTGAGATACATTAATATGTGAAACATGCTCCAGATCTTAAAAGCTCAGTAGAAAGAAAAGAGTGCAAAATATCTCATTAAAATTTTTTTGTATCGATTACCCATTGAAATGATGATATTTTGTATCTATTAGGCTATACAAAATACGTTATTAAAATGAATTTTATCTGTTTCTCTTTACCTTTTTAATGTAGCTACAAGGAAATTCAATTTTTGTTGCTCACATTTGTGGATAGCATTATGTTTTATATTGGGCAGCCCTGGTCTGAATACAACAGAAAGGAAGGAAGGAAGTAATGAAGAAAGGGAGGGAGTGATGGTGAGGGAGAGGGACAGAGGGAAGAAGGAAGAAAGAAAAGAAAAAAATCTTCAAGAACTAGAAGATAATAAGCCTTAGGGGTACCTGGGTGGCCCAGGTGGCTGAGCATCTGACTCTTGATTTCGGATCAGGTCATGATCTCAGGGTCCTGAGATGGAGCCCCCCCCCCCAGGGCCAGGGGTTTGGGGGGTGGGGTGGGATTCTGCAGGCTCAACCCCCGAATCTGCTAGAGATTCTCTCTCCTTCTCCCTCCACTCCTCCCTCCGCTCATGCTCTTGCTCTCTCTTAATCTGTCTCAAAGAAATAAATCTTTTGGGGCACCTGGGTGGCTCAGAGGGTTATGCCTTCAGCTCAGGTCATGATCTCAGGGTCCTGGGATGGAGCCCCACATCTGGCTCTCTGCTC
>NW_019154103.1:30207205-30308276 GCF_002288905.1 Enhydra lutris kenyoni
CCTCTCTCTGCCTGCCTCTCTGCCTACTGGTGATCTCTGTCAAATAAATAAATAAAATCTTAAAAAAAAAAAAAAGAATTTTTTTTTTTTTAAAGATATTATAGTGGAAAAGTCCTTTTTATGCATAACAGCAATGACAGAAAGTCTAAGAGCCTGGGATTCTGTATTTAGAGCACAGTGCCTGGCACTTAGCAAATGCTCAGTGCCAGCTTGTATTACTTATAAGTTCAACGATTGCCTCTTTCATTTAGGCCACATACTAGGTGCTAGAGTTACAATGATAAACAAAATAATCCAGTGTAATGAGGAGTAGGCAGACTAATATGAAATAGCAACAAGGAAAATGTTGCAAACTTTTATATTTTGTATTTATGTTATTCTTATGGAACTGTAAGATATTATAATTTTCTTTCAAAGAATGTGTGCATACCTTCCCACATCTGACCCTTATTAAAATAAGAAAAAATAATTTCTGTTTTGCTATTGGGAAAATTAACAGGAGTGGGATCTTCAAAGTCAGTTTTCATCCCTTTGGTGAAAATTTCGTTTTTAATATACTGGAAATGTGTTCAGTAACAAAAATTAATTTCAAAGCATTCCACTGGCATGTGTTTCTAGATCCTACATATCATTCTTGCACAAAATGATTCCTGAATTCTTCCACAATATTTCATGACACCTATCTATGGCTCTCCTGTAATTGTGCTTATATGTATGCATATGTATATATATACACACATATATATATATAAATTCATCTGCATACAAAGATACAGAGCAAATGAGTTCAATTTTGAGCAGTCCCAGCATTTCCCCCTCTTCTTCCACCCCCAGGCTCTAAGAGGAAGGAGTCGGGCTGCTCAGACAGCTTCAGGCCTGGCCTTTTGTCGTGCTGATTAGAATCTGAGCTGAGCTGCAGCATTTACATCTTAAAGGAAAAGGAGCCCCAGCCCCAGAAACGGATCCCAGAAAGGAGGAGGAGAGAGAAGAAAAGGCTTCCAAGAGGGAGTTGGGAAGCAGAGTGAGGAGAGCAAGAGCGCGAGAAAGGAAATAGGCAACGGTTACCTTGGTGAACTGCGCTAGGTATTGAGATGTGAGATGAAATTGAAATCCTGGACTATTGATAAAGGATGCGGTACAGAGATTCTGAGAGCGAAGACAGAGGAGGGCGGACTGAAGCCTGGCTGAGGGTTATATAATCCCTCAGTGATTTTCTGAGAGGCTGAAATGAGGATTTAAAATGCTTTTCATTAATTCTTGCCTATCCGCTGGTGTTTCTCCTGGCTGTGTCACCACTGACACGATGGTGAGGGCAGTTCTGGGAAGTTAATTCAACAAAGAGGCCTAACTCAGATGGATCTGGTTCTAAAGCCCCAGCAACCTACCGAAGCAGCCCAAACCGAAGGCAGGAAAGGCCTCCCAGTTGGGAAATCAAAACGCTAAGGACAACCAATCACAAACAGCCAACCAGGCTTTAAGCTATAGCAAATCGAAGAATTTCCTTTCTTTGCTTCTGCGATTTCTTTATAGGAGTCTTTTCCGCGAGCTCCAAGCTCCTGCCACAGAGCACTCCGAACCTTTTCTGGCTTGGTCCTGCCTCTCCCCCATGGATTTCTGCTCAAATGCTTCTAAAAACAAATTTTTTTTAATGTGCCTCAGTTTACCTTTCAACAGCTCAAAGCAGCCCAGCTCCCTCTGGGCTCCATGAGTTACTTCACTGTCTGGACAGTGAATTCTGTGGGTCCCTCTGGGACACAGCCACAACCGTGGCACCTTTTAGCACCCTGACCCAACATCTGCTCCAGAAATACAGGTGAAATGAGAAATCTTTGTGGTCTGAGGGTAGATTTGATGTTGCCATCTCTAAACACTAAGTAGGCATGGCCACCAATGTAATAGATGTGTCTTTGTGGCTCTAGATAGTGATAAAGCACTAGCCCAAACACGACTTCCTCAGTCTTCAGTTGGGTGATGCCAAGAGCTGTCATACCCCTGGTTAAGGGGTTTTGTTCAGTTTCATTTTTTAATATTCAATTGTTCCTGGCAAGAAATACATTCTCAGCTTAAATACACAAGCTCACTTTACTGCCACCCCTACCTCCTCCAGCCCCCAAACTGGGTCTGGGGTGGGGGTGGGGAAGCAGGGAGGAAACTCCCTGCAGGGTGTGTTCACCATCTTGTCAACATAGGCTAACACTGGGGAGAGGGAAGAGCAGGTTATGGTCACCAAGAAGCCTGAGAGAAACTGTCGAGTTCTGGTTAACTGTCGAGTTCTGGTTAGCTTGCATAATGGAATCACCAGGCAGTTTAAAAACAAACAAACAGGGCGCCTGGGTGGCTCAGTGGGTTAAGCCGCTGCCTTCAGCTCAGGTCATGATCTCAGGGTCCTGGGATCGAGTCCCGCATCGGGCTCTCGGCCTGCTTCCCTCTCTCTCTCTCTCTCTCTCTCTCTCTGCCTGCCTCTCTGTCTACTTGTGATCTCTCTCTGTCAAATAAACAAATAAAATCTTTAAAAAACAAACAAACAAACAAACAAACAAAAAACCAAACAACAACAACACCTTTTTAAAGTCCCAATCCAGAATAAGTAGAAGTGAATTCCTGGGCATCTGTAATTTTTTAAAGTCCCTAGGTGATTCCGAGGCTTGGTGAGAGACGAGAAGCACTCTCTCTGTCATCCTAACTGAGCTGGAGTCTCCACTTTCTGCATCATAACACAATTGGTTCAGTCTGAGGACTCCAGGCCTCCAGGAGGTAGTCAGTAGCCTGGCGCCTTTAAGCTCAAGCGAGGTTCTTTACTTTGTCTTTAACTCGAGACCTTACGCACATTTGCTGGCCAGTCCCAGGTCCTGCCCAGATCTTGGAAAAATTACTAATAGTTTCTTCTTTCATTCCTGGAAGAGTACAGATTTGGATGGTAAATGATATGGTCTCTCTACACATATTAAACAGGGAAAGCCCAACCTAGCCTAGGGGAGTATTTTCTGAGATTCTTTCCAGCAACAATTTTAATATTTTTGTACTTTCTTCCTTCCTCAAACTTCTTTCTTTCTAGTCCTTTCTTCTTTCTCTTGCATCAGATAAGGCTTAAACACCCTCCAAACAGTTCATTTCCTCATTCTCCTGCCTCCCCACCCCCATATCCCCAAGAATTTTTTCCCTTTGCCTTCACATTTGTAGACCACAGCTGGAGGCTGCAGCTTCAAGATTTTATCTTGTTTGTCTTATTCAGGGGCAGGGAGAGAGGGAAGTAACCTAAAGTTCTGTGTGGTCAGACCACCCCTTGCTTTGCTCCAGACCTTGGATGACTAGAAAAAAGGTCTATCAAACGTCACGTTCACAAAGAAATGGAGACTCACAGACACATGGACCTCAGACTACTACAGATTAAGAACAAGGAGCTCCATGGGTCTTCTAGATTTGTCCAAATCACAGACTTTGCCCAGAGGAATGCAGAGGCCAGAAACTGCCATCTACATCTTCCCTATCCTGACCTTTCTTCTGGCTTGACCCCTCCCCTGTGGACTCTAATGCTGTATCTGACACTCCTGTTTTCTACTGGCTTTGCCTTTCCATCTACCTTTGCCTTGTATCGCAATTCCAACACATTATCATCCTCCCTCCTTGAACTGACTCCTGGAGCTCTTCCTGGATTCCATTTCTAATTCTGGTGATTCCTCAAGAACGTAGGCCAGGACTAGAAGCTACCACTTGGGGCAAAGATGATACACGGGCCAATTCAGTGGCAGAGAGCCTCTGACGTGGCCATTGATTTTTCCTCATGTTTACTACCTGACCTGCTTTCTTCTCACCAAAGTTTAGAAGATCTCTGTTCAGTGCTGTTTTGAGGAAGTGAATCTGTTTTCACTTTCCAGTACAGTTCATTTCCTGACCTCTCCCTCCCGGTGCATTCACTCACAGCTCAAGCTTCCCATTCCCCTCATCACCTTTCCTACCAACCTTCCAAATTGCCTCAGCTCTTCATCTTTCTTCAAATGAGTTGTTAAATTGGGTTATGAGCCAAAGATTGGGTTCTACTAACTACCAAACATCTGCACTTGGAAAACTTGGTTGTAATGGAGCAGGGGTTGCAAATCCAAAGGCTGCTGAGGGCAGGCTGGCAGGGTAACTGAGTGAAGCAGGCTGGCAGGGGGGGTAGGGATACGTAGGCTGGCGTGCACCTGCCTGTGGCAAACGTGTCCAGCTGCTCTTGTCTTTTAGGGAACTGGTTGCCTGGAGGAATACTGCTCCCAAAATCCCAAAACTTTCCTTTTTTAAAAAAAAAAAAAAAAAAAAAAGAGAGAGAGATCCAGATTCTTGTGCCCAATCTATTACTTTTTTAAACATTAGCAAATAATTTTTAAAAATTTAAGCTCTCTCCTGGCTAAACAAAATGCATCTGTGCCTAGGATCTGGTTCTCTGGCTGCTGGTTGCCTATGGCTTTTCTAGAGTATTCTCAGGTATTCTTATGCAGAATGTGATTTTAAGATGGAAAAATCGTCTGAGGCAACCCGACATGAAATCAAGGGGTGTGAAATTGAAAAGGATATCCTGGAAATCTATCGGTGCTGGTGTTTATACATAAAAACAACAGTAGAAACAACAGGAATTCCTATTAAGTGACAAATGGCCACTTAAGAACATCTTTTAATGAAAGGAGATTTTAAACATTCTGTAAGAGGTCCACTGTGCACGCTTTTGTGCCTGAACCCTTCATTTTTCATAAACAAAAAGCCTCTAATTGTCTTCCATTTAAAACATCTTCGTCAGCAAAGATATTAAGGAGGTAGTTAGAGGGGGAAATAATGACACTATAAAAGTCGGCAGTGGAATCAGTTAATCTCTTATCCCTTATGACAGTTTACATTTTGAGTGACAACTAAGGTTTTCTACTTTACAAACATGGTAGCTTTTTTTCTGAGCAAGATAAAAAAAAAAAACCCACACACACATTATTTTCCACTATTATTGGGCATTAACTTGAAAAAAACCAGGACACAATGCCTTGCTATTTCAACAAATGCAATACTTTGAAATGCAAAAATGGCTGAATGACTAAACCTCTAGAGCAGGAACTCAGTACTACTGAGTTCTAGTGTCGATTGATCTTCTGACACGGGAGGCTGTCCTGTGTGCCCCAGACTGCTGAGCAGCATCCCTGGCCTCTCTCTACTAGAGGCCAATAGTACCCTCCCCAACCTCTGTTTGGAACAACTGGAAAGTATCTCCAGACATTGTCAAATATCTCCTGGGGGCCAAATTTGCCCCTAGTTAAGAACTATTGCTCTGGAGGAAATTCTGTGTATCTCGACTTGGATTTTGATTCTTCCAAAAAAAAGTCTTAAAATGACACCTCACACAAAGGAGAAGATATTGGAAAAAGCATCACTGCTGACTTCATTTAAGTCCTCAGGGTACTGTGGGGGCTGGGGAGGGAAGTCTTTGAGGCAAAAGCCATGATCTGTACTGACAAAAAAGTGGCCATGGGTGGGGGTGGGGGGCAGATGGGGTTGTCCCTAGATGCGAAATCCATTCCTTTCCTTGACAATGATGCATCAACAAGCAGGAACCTAATAGAGATCTATCAGGCCAGGCAGCAACATCCCGTAGATTCCAAACTAAAGATGGGAAACTCCAGCCTTCCTCTGGCTAAGTCTGAGGTGAAATTTCAACATACTGAAAGATGAGTTGATACTGAATTGTTAGACATTGAATAGGGAATTCTTTTTTTTTTTTCCTTTTTGTTTCCATTTTGGAAAGAAAACATTTTTCCAGAAAAACATGAAAGGTTATAATAGCGGTTTGAAATCAGTAACTTTCAATTTTTCTTTGTGGTTATGGAAGAAGTCATCGATTCCATTTCTCAATAGAACCTCATAAACACAATAGGCCAAACGCCAGAACAGAAATTAAATGGCTATGTGATCCTTAAGGGAAGACATACTTTAACCATGAAGTATTCACACCAAACCTTGAGAACAGTACACGAAAGAGAATGAGCTAGACTATGCGGTGTTCACGTTTGCTGTTTTGACAGCACTGTTTTTCAAAATAACTACAATTTTCAAAGAAAAGACTACTTAATTTTTACTATATTGCTTTTCCATCTGGTAGGGACTATAAAAAATAAGTTCACTAAGTTTTTGGTTGAGTTTGAGTTTATTTGTTTCACCAGTAAAATATTTCAAAATGGTATCTTCTAGCCTTCTTTTTGTATATATATTTTTAAAGATTTTATTTATTTATTTGACAGACAGAGATCATAAGTAGGCAGAGAAGCAGGCAGAGAAAGAGGAAGGGAAGCAGGCTGAGCAGAGAGCCCGCTGCAGGGCTCGATCCCAGGATCCTGGGATCCTGACCTGAGGCGAAGGCAGAGGTTTTAACCCCACTGAGCCACCCAGGCACCCCTCTTTTTATATTTTGTTAACATAAAATCTATGTTGATGATGCTGCAATGGTGGATACATGTCGTTTTGCTAAAACCCGTCAAAGGTACAATATGAAGAACGAATACAAATGTCAGCTATAGATTTCACCTAACAATAATGTATCAGTATTGACTCATCAATTGTAAAATATGTATCACACCAATGCAAGATGTTAATAATAGGGGAATCTGGGGAGGGTACATAGAGGTCTGTGGGTAGAGGTGGGTATATGGGAACTTGCTGCTAGCTTTTCCTATAAAACTTCAACTGCTCTAAAAAAAAATAAAGTCTATTAAATATTAAAAGTTTGTTTTATAAATTTTATAATAAAAAGCCCAACAATGTTAAAATTCTTTAAGTGTCTTTTAACTAGGCCTTTTGAAAATTGATCCATGCCCTGTTTATTCACTGCTCGAAGATGATTGTTCAAAATAAAGTAGAGAGAGGACAAGGCTTTCTTCCCTGTCCAAGCCTGCCACACCACAGAGTGCTCTCATTCAGACTCGTGGAAAATACTCTTTAAGCATTGTAAATAGTGGGCCTCAAATTGCATTATATTAATGCATTTTCTTCATCTCAGCAATTTCATATGCTTTTATGTTTTCTTCTCACAAAATCACTTCTGAAGTAAAAAAGTCACTCAGAATGATTTATAATGCATTTCACATGATAGGCCAAATTTGTTTCTAATTAACAGCATATAATATTGGCTAGGGGAACTATAAATAATGATGAATCAGAGAGCTTTTTCTTGGACTTTTATCTATGTAATAGCAAACAAGTTGTTGTGCTAAAATATAGAGTAAATATGTTTGCTCAGTGGCAATCTCTTTACCCTGTCATAACAACTAGTGGTCCCAGTTTTAATGGGAGATTTTTCAACATAGAAGCTTCTCGGATGGTTGTGAGAGGCTCTCCATGCTAACAGCACCCTACTAGTCACAGGAGGGCTCACATCAGGGTTCATATTAGGTGCTTTGAGGGGAGAGGGCAATCTAAAGAAAGTTTTAAATGATCCTATATTCAGAAGATATATAGTCTGGTTGAAAGGCAATGACAAACACTGAAAGTTACTGATTTCAAGAATACACCCAACGCAGCTAAGAGTAAGTGCCACTGAACTCAAGAGTAAGCCAGGGCAAAAAGTGCCAAATATTTAGTGTTAGGAGGCACAGAACAAGGTGCTAAACTTGCAGGCTCTGGGGCCTCTGGACTTTTAAAGACCAGGGTTCTACTCCCCAGTGTGGACCCCCGGGGCATGACTTCACCTCTCTGGCTTTCAAATCCTGCATCTGTAGAGCAAAGCAAGGGGAGGCCAGGTCTTTCAAGAGCTAGATTCATGGTAGGTGTGTAATGAGTTTTGGTTTTATCATCATCATTAGGAGAAGGGATAATGGTAACAATAGTTCAGGATCCTGAAGGAGGAGAATGTTTCCAAGAAGGTGAGACATAGCCCTGTGAAAAGGAAGGAGACTGAATTTCAAGGTAAAAGCTTGTATTTCTGAAGCAGTAGGAAGGAATGAGTCATATTTCGAGGTAAGACTAAGAAAGGGAAATTCTTTGGGGGATTTATATGAAATAAAATCAATGCAGTGTTGACATCGTTTAGGAAATAATATCTGAAGGTTCAGTGGAGGAGAGCAAAAGGTAGAAAGAGAATTGTTCAGGAGTCAGAGTACCTGCGTTCTAGACTAAGCTTTATCTTTAAGTCTTAATTCCTCTCCTGATAGCTCTGTGACTCCAGGCAGAGCAAATCCTCTCCAGGACTTCCGTCGTTCACCAGTGAAATTGGATGTGTGGTCTCTGAGGGTCACTCAAGACCTGTGGCAAATAAGAGTTTAAGTTTTGGGGCATAAAAGTGGCATGATTAAACCAGGAAAACAGCTGCTTCTCAAGTTCTTTGCAGAAGGTATTGGAATGGGAAATAGAGGAGGACTCAGAGAGACAGTTACATTTACAAAGCCATTCTCACAATGGGCATCAGGAAGGACTGACTCTGTTACCTTGGTGCAGGAATGGATCTTAAGAGGTCCAGGATTTGGGAGAATGAGCATGACATGAAAATTACTGAAATCCAGAGATGGTAATTATTTGTAGAAGACAAGGAACATGATAAGCTTATTTTTCAAAGAAGTTAAGTGTCAGGACACGGCAGGATATCATTAATATTGACTAATGAGCAATAAATTAGATTTAGTGATTTGATATAAGAATAGATTAGATTACACATTTTAATTACTACTTTATCATTTTAAAGATTTTCTAAAAACTGATTATGAAATTCATATAAGACCACAAAGGTCCAAAGATAGCTAAGACAAATTTGAAGAAAAAAAGTGAAACAGGGATTTGCTCCACTAGCTATCACAATCAATGTACCACTATATCAACTAAAATAATGTCGTGTTAGGGGAAGATCAACCTATCAACGAATTGGAAAAGAAGCCAGACCTATCAGTGAATGAAAGCACCTAATCTTATATCAGACTTTGATGCATGCAGAGGTGACCATAAAAACCACCAGGCATTTGAAGTAGCTTCACCATCCATACGAAAAACAATATAATCAGAACCCTACCTCTCATACTTCCAAAAAAAATATTCTAAATGAATTCCAGTGGTTTAAAGACATAAATGTGGACATACAATAAATATCTTTTTATGATTTATAAAGAAGGAAGGAGTTCTTAAACCAAGCTTAGGATGTAAAATCATAAAGGAAAAGATTGATTAATTTGACTGTTGTAGTTGGTGAGATTTAAATTTGGAGAGCAACCTCATAGTATCTAGGAAAGCTGAAGATGCATGTGTCCTAGATCCAGAAACTCCAATTGTTGTTGTAAACTTTAAAGAAACTTGAACATTTGTACACAAGGAGATGTGCTGTATAGTCAATCGTAGTGAAAGACTGGAAGCAACATAAAGACATATTAGAGGAATGGATAAAGTAAATAACGATGGAACTCCTGTATCTGTTAAATTTATTTAAAACTTTATCTATGTGCATCGATATGGATCAAACTTAAAAACAAAATATTGAATGAAAGAAGCAAGATCAATGTATAATACCATCATTTATGAACACTTTAAGAACTTACAAAGATACTATCTATAGACCAACTATGGATTTATAAACAGGTAGTAAAAATGTAGACAATAGGTGGGCAGAATATATTCCTACTTCAGGATAGGAGTTATTCTGGTGAAAGAGGAAGGGAAATAACATCAGAAAAGGGTTTAGATATACTTCAACTGTGTTTATATATATATATTTTTAACAATAAAGAAAATCTGAGTGATGGGTAATGAATATTGTTTTACTATTTATATTTTTCTGTATGTTTGAAATATCAAAATAAAGAATTGGTTTTAGTAAGATAAAGTGGGAAAATTGTTATCACTCTGTATTTTGAATATTACCTATATATAACTTTTTGAATGTTAATGAAGTACTGTTCTGACAATGTTTGGAAATTTTACTTCAAATTTTCAGAGTTCTGTTTTTCTCTTCTTTCATTCTTCTTCTCTTTCTTCTTCTTCTTCTTCTTCTTCTTCTTCTTTTTTATTTTTGTTTTGGTTTTGGTTTTAGTTCTCCATTTCAGAAATTGTTGAATAAAAACTACCTGGGAAGCGAGATGCCCATAAAACACTGACACCTGATATGCTATATCCCAAAAAGCATTTTTAGCTTATAAAGACACATTGCATGGCTCCACTTCAATTTTGACCATTAATTAAATGATCAGAGGCCACTGCCAGTTGAAAGTAGGAGAGGGTTAACAAAATTCAATTCACTAAAATGTACTCTCCAATACATTTCAAACATGTATGTGCTGTGTAAAACGAGGTACACCTGTAAATTCCAAAGTATAACTCAGGCTCCTGGGATTACAGACCCCTTTGATCTTGTCACAAATTGGCTCCTGGAAACCAGAAGGCCTCCTGGACTCAAGTCTCCAGGGACCTTACCCCTGAAGCATCTCAAAACAAATAAAGTGGCTGAGACAGATGCTGGACCCAGACAGAATGGCAACCATTCCACAAACTTAACCCCCAAACGATGTGAACAGACAATTCTCCCCCATGTAATTATGGCTTTTGTTATTTTTCCCCCATGAAAGCATTCTATTGCTTTGGTTTAAACGCCACAGAGAGAGGCATTCAGCCTCGGCTGGTAATATTTCTGATCCATATTTCAATAGATTATCCTGAATTGGCCTCCTGGAAGCGTTTATGCTGACCCGTTTTGAAAACCTCTCTGTCAGCCCTCCCCCTTACCTGCTAACGCCCAGCTCTAATGGATGAAAGCAGAGAGTGATGATAATCACTGTCTGCCCAGCCCGAGTGCAGTGCCTGACTCTGCAAAACAGCCCGTCTGGAGGGGAAGGAAAAAAAAGAAACAACCAACAGGGAAGTAAGGAGTGTAATTCAATGAATACTTGGGAACCAAGTTTGAAGGTTTCTTTTTCCTTTTAAAAAAGGAGTAGTGATACCAGAAGCAGGATTATGAAAAAGAAAGAGTTAGTAAAAATAGGATCTTTGTGAATTAGAATAGCAAGGCCATTTCAAATTGAATTATACGGGATCACGGCAATTAGAATTGAAAAAGATCTCTCAGTCTTTCTCTGTCAAAGCATGATTACTCCCAATGGTATATTCTTCTAAGCTTAGTCTAGTCCAATTTTAAAAAATTCAAGTGATGGAGGCTTCTCGGCTTCTCCTGGGATAGCACTTCACAGTCTAAAATAGCTAACTACTACGGGAGTCTCCCCATGTATATTTTTTGCCTTCCTTCCACTATTCTATTTTGTATTTCCCCAATCCACCTTAAAACTACTTGAATTTAATTTTGAATGGGTCCAATCGACATTTAAATAATCAAACTCAGCTGAGTCTGGGGCTTTTTGTCTAATGTCTGTCTGTCTGTCTTTCTGTCTCTCTCTTCCTCCCAACTCCTCCCACTTAAATATACGTGTGTGTATACACACACACACAAACATATACACCTTATACATGTATGCACATATACACAATTAGAAAATATTACACAACTGCCATATGTTTATGAGAAAAATAATAAAGATCCCTAGATTTTAGGTCACTAATTGATGAAACAATCATCAATTGTTTTTAACTGATAAAGGAGCAACAAACAATAAATCTAAATGTTATTTTACTTTGCGAATATTATACTTATTGTGAATGAGTAAAATAATATGATCTTTCACTAGCCTGTTTACTATAGCTTATTCAGTGTAAATAATATGCATACACAATTTGGTACTAATGTCATAAATATGTTCGTAGAAACTATTTTTTTCAAAGTTCTTTTTGCACTCATTGAAACAATACTAACCCATATATTTTTTTTGTGGATGGACTCATTCTCACACTAAATTTGGTTTGAGCTTTGAGTAAGTTGTAGAGCCTGAGGGAACAGCTTGGGGTATTCAAGGTTAATGGAGGTTGCTTAAGGGTATTTAAATTTGATCAAGGAATGTATATAGCTTTTCCTGTCCTTGCCAAAGAGCTTCCCTCAAGTGTTTTTCACACCTGTCAATCAACCAACCAATATCCAATCAAGTAGGAAGACGGATACCCTGGAAAAAGGAGAAAAAATTGTGAACAAATGATCTGAGGTTTCTTTAGAAAGACAGAATTCACCATTTTCATGGGCATGATTTGTTATGTCATCAATTCATAAAAATGTTTAAGCTGGAAGGAATCTTAGAGCTAGAAATCTTTGAACTAGAATCATCTACCTGAGTGATTACACAGTCACGGTCTAAAAAATTATAAAGAGAGTCTTTGCAGCAATTTAAATTTTTAAATTTGTAGTTGGGTGAATTTTAGTTATATATGTGGATTGAACATGTTTTTACATCAAATTCCTCCATAGATCTTGTAAAGATTACAACAAACATATTTAAAAGAACAAAGAGAATGTGAGAGAAGACAGAGTAGCTACGGGGACAGGTCTAGTCATTTTTTGGAAGATGAAAGCAAATGGAATATAACTGAATGGGTTGAATAGAGAAAACTAATAATAGCTAATGATTTTTGAGCACTTATCATGTGCTAAGCATTATTATAAAAGCTCCATAAAATTTAATTCAGTTAACTCGCACAACACTGTGAGGTAAGTTGCATTATTCTCTCCATTTAAGAGGAGTGAGACATAATACTGAAATATTAGAAAGAAAAAATTTAGACCACTAACTCCCTTTTACCATAACAAGTGCAGTCAAATGCTCTACCATTTACCATAGCAAGTGAAAGGAGATTTTAAACACCCAAGTGGATCTGAAGATTGGAGGATTCTTAACAGCAGAAACTGAATGTCCTTGGAAAAATACAATAACTGACATCATAGTTCCCATTAAAAAGCCACATAGACACCCAGTATCATACAGGGATGCCTAACTGTCTACAATTGCACCCAGGGACAGAGAGCTTGCAGTCAGATCCTAAAGCATCACTCTTCACGTTTGCTTCTGTTGACCGCCTTATCTCTTGCTAATAGGTTGCTTTTCCCTTGGAGTGTGTGTGTGTGTGTGTGTGTGTGTGTGTGTGTGTGTGTGTGTCTGTGTATTTGTGTGTCATTTTTGACTGAATGTAGCACAGTATATGCAGGAGACCAATGAAGACTAAAGACAATTTTGTTTGAATACCCATAGGGGGAAAAAAATGAATCTTGACTCCTGCTTAACACCACACACAAAATTAATTAAAGGTAGACCATAGACCCAAATATAAAATATTTAAGCTTTTAGAAGTGATAGGAAAATATATTCATGACTTTATAGTAGCAAGGATTTCTCTCTCTTTTTTAAGATTTTATTTATTTATTTGACAGAGAGAGAGAGATGGAGATCACAAGTAGGCGGAGAGAAAGAGGGAAGCAGGCTCCCTGCTAAGCAGAGAGCCTGATGCGGGGCTTGATCCCAGGACTCTGGGATCATGACCTGAGCCGAAGGCAGAGGCTTTAACCCACTGAGCCACCCAAGCACCCCACTAGCAGGGATTTCTTAAAAGACACAAAAGGCCCTAATCCTAAAAGAATGGATATATTGGACTTTATTAAAACTAAGGAACTTGGTTCATCAAGAAACACCATGAAGAGAGTGAAAGATAAAGACACACACAGGAAGAATATATTTATAATGCAGATATCTGATAAAATCCTTATGAGACCATGTAAAAAACTTCTTCAAATAAATAAAAGACAACCTAAAGTAAAAATTAAGTGAAAACTTGAAAACAAACATCACAAAAGAGTACATCCAAATATCCAATAAGCATAGGGAAAAACACTCGACATCACCAGTCACCAGGGATATATAATTTAAAACGACAATGGGAAATCACTGTAAAACCACCAAAATGGCTTAAATTAAAAAGACCATATCAAGTTTTGAGAATTATGAGCAATTTGAACTTACACATTGCTAATTGACAAAAGTATAAATTGAGACAACCACTTGGGAAAACCGTTTTTGCAGTACCTACTAAATCTAAATTCACACTTATTCTATGAGTCACCAATTCTACTCCTAGCTGCATACCTCAAAGAAGTGGGTTTATATGTCTACCAAAATACATGTAAAAGAATATTCATAGAGGGGTGTATGGGTGGCTCTGGGGGATTAAGTGTCTGCCTTCAGCTCAGGTCATGATCCCCGGATCCTAGGATCCAGCCCCACATCAGTGGGGAGCCTGCTTCTCCCTCTCCCTCAGCCTACTGCTCCCCCTGTTTGTGTGCTCTCTTTCTGTCAAATAAATAAATAAAATCTTTAAAAAAAAGAATATTGAAAATTTATTCACAACAGCCTCAAATTGGAAACAAATACCCATTTGTGGGAAAATGTATTAAAAAGGGTAGTACACTTATATGGTAGAATAGTAAACAGTTATTTAAAAGTTTGAAAAAAAGAATAAATTTCTGCTGTATGGAACAACATCGATAAATCTCACAGGCAATATTTTTAGTGAGAGGCAGATACAAAAACATACATATTACATGAGTCAATGTATATGAAGTCAAATATGGGCAGAGGTATCTATGGTATTAGTAGTTAGAATAGGGTCGGGAGGGGGAGTCTTATCTGTGGTACTGGAAGTGCTCTATACCATGACTGTGTGTTGATTATGGGACTTCATGCACGTGTAGAAAGTCATCAATCTGTACATCTAACATCAGTGTACATGACAGAATATACATTATTCTCAATGAAAAATTGTGAAAGTTTTAAAAAAGAGTGTCAGCTAGGATCATGACACATTTGAAGAAAATCTCTAAGAGAGAACCAAATGAAACAAAACAGACTATCATTTTCTCCAGAGAGTCAGGAGGATATATACATCTAGAAGTAGAAAGCAGGAATTAAAAACAAATCAAGCAAAACAACCAAAGAACAGGGACCCAGAAATAGTCTTTGAGGGGAAAAAAAAATAGGTAAAATGTAAGAATTATATAGAAAATAAAGTTAAGGAAACTGTCTAGAAACCAGAGTAAACAAATGGGAGATAGTCAATAAAAGTTAAAAGATGTTTAAACAGCTTAGTCACTCCAGGCCAATGTGCTCATTGCAGGCCACAGTGGCCCATGCCTTCCAGAATTTCAGTCTGAGCCTGGGAAGGACCTGGCATGTTCGGTAACAAGGCTGCTCAGTGACTGCAACACTGTTTTTTGTTTTTTTGTGTTTTTTTTTAAATTTATTTTTATTTTTATTTTTTTTAAAGATTTTATTTATTTATTTGACACATAGAGATCACAAGTAGGCAGAGGCAGGCAGAGAGAGAGAGGAGGAAGCAGGCTCCCTGCTGAGCAGAGAGCCGGATGCGGGGCTCGATCCCAGCACCCTGGGATCATGACCTGAGCCGAAGGCAGAGGCTTTAACCCACTAAGGCAGCTAGGCACCCTGTGTTTTTTTTTTAATGAGATTATTTATATCAACTCATCTTGGCAACAACTATTTCCTCATGAAAAGTGATTGGTAACTATAATCTTTTGAAGAAAGTTGAGAAGACACATTAAGAATATTTTATTTACTTATTTGAGAGAGAGAATGAGAGAGGGAGCACGAGAAGGGGAGGGTCAGAGGCAGAAGCAGACTCCCTGCTGAGCGGAGAGCCTGATGTGATCCCAGGACTCCAGGATCATGACCTGAGCAGAAGGCAGTCTCTTAACCCACTGAGCCACCCAGGCATCCTGAGAAGACACATTAATTAACTTTTACTTAATTTTATTTGGTAGATGAAACTTGTCAAAACATGAAGTCTATAGGAGAGGGAGAGGGTGTTGTATGTAAGCAATGAATCACTGACATCTCCTGAAACCAATCTTGCACTGTATGTTGACTCACTGGCATTTAAATAAAAATTTGAAGAAAAAGAAACTAGAGAGGGAGAGAATAATAGATAAGGTCCCTAGTGGTTAAAATACAAAAACAAAACAGTAAGAGAGAGGTGGTAAGTAAGAGGCAGTCTTTTGTAAGTAAGAGACAGGTCTTTTGATATATCATAGCACTTCTTATCATTTATGCTTCTGTATTATCTACTTTAGAATACTATGTGTGATCACCACGAAATAATTTCTGCTTTCCTGTTTCCTTAGATAAATCATGTACATTGTAGAAAATTTGGATAGTACTATAAGACACAAATAGAAAAATCAACCCTGATTATTCTGCACAAAGATAATCACCATTGATATTTAGTTAAGAATTCTTAAACTCTCAAATCTTTCTCTCACCATAAATACGTTTTGGGGAACAACATTGAGATCATACTGTATATACAAGCTTGAACCTTTTTTCTCCATTTAGTAATGTATTGAGGTCATTTTTCTCTATATATAATCATTTTAAATTTATAATATTTCATCATATGGCTGGTCCTTGATTTATTTACCATTATCTAATTGTTGGACATTTATTTTGCTTCTTTTGAAAAATATTATAAGTGCTATAAATATGATAATAACATAAAACATTTGTACATTTTTAAGGCATCTGATTCTTATTGCCAAATTGCCTTTTAGAAATGTTATCTAAATTTACAGTCTTTTTCAAGGAGCCCGAGCCAAATCTGGAAATGTTCA
Organism: Enhydra lutris kenyoni; assembly: GCF_002288905.1. Taxonomy (NCBI): domain Eukaryota; kingdom Metazoa; phylum Chordata; class Mammalia; order Carnivora; family Mustelidae; genus Enhydra; species Enhydra lutris. The sequence goes on from NW_019154103.1 coordinate 30,223,737, forward strand.
TTTTTATAAAATCTTCAACAATGGAAAAGAAAAAAAATTAACATGGCTTTTTAAGTTTGAATTTCTATGATTATCATATTGTTGAACCTTTCTCCGTGAGATTATTGGCATTTTTGTTTTTTCTTTTCTGAATTGCCCATTCGTGATACTCTCCCCAAGTTTCAGTTGGGGTTTCCTTTTTTTTCTTATTAATGTGTAAGAGCTTTAATAAATTGAGGTTATTAAGACAAATAATGTCTAAATGCTTTTTCTCTTTTGTGCTGTTTCTCTTTGACAAATTGTGCATGTCTGCATGAAGGAACATTTGTGAACAGAAAGATTAAGTGGAAGAACAGGGCCAAAGGAATTGACAGAAAGCTTACACTACCTTAATGTGGCTACATTTGAAAAACATAGCTGAACGTGGCATCAGCAAATCAAGACGGGGAGAAAATCTGGAAGAAAATGGTTCTCGTGGAGAAGTATTTTGGGGAGTTCCCCATATATTTGTATTACGTAAGCAGAGCATTAACAAGATAAAATCTCTCTCAAAAATCTACTCAGAAGTTAATTCTTTGAACCATGATAGAAATCTTTCTTTCGCAGAATGAATAAGTCTTTTGGCTAAACATGGATAAAAGCTTTTGCTGAATGTGGCATAATAACTCTAGGAGGCTCCCAGCAGCAAAAGTCTGCCTCAAAGTGTCTTATTACAATAAAATAAAATTTAACCTCTTAAACTCAAGACATAAATCACTCGCTTTTCTTTTCTTTCACACAATTTGTGAGTGTATTATCATAAATGCTACCTGTCGTAAGACTGATATCTGTCAGTAGCTCAAAAATATGAATAAAATGGAGAACGCATTTGAATATGAAAACCATGCTAGCATTTTGTAGATAGGCGGCAATAATAAGAGGTTATGGCAGACAAGAAAAATCCTCAGAATAGGGAAATCAAGAAAACTTTCTTTGGATTAAATAAGCTGCTAGATCAGTCTCACCAGAGTGGTGTTTCCACCAAACATAACAGTCAGTAAAATGCTCATTGGCCCTTTGTAGTCAGTAGCAATAGCAAATTCAATTTACCTTGTGAATTTTCTTATTGAAAGTATGGATCAAGTTGCAGAACATAATGTCAAAACTGCACAATTTGAATTTACATTTCTTTCCAAATGATAACTGAAACCATCACTATTTCTCCAACAATGTAAAAATTAATCTCACCTGAATTTTTTAAAATATATTTAATCACTAACTAGGATGAATAAACCCAGATGCCTTCTAAAAGATTCAAGTCAATATATTTCAGATAAAAGAAGTTTTATCCAAATTTCAGAACTCCATATATATCTTTTTTGCATTTCCTGACTTAAGAAACAATATTACATGCAACCATTTGGATTTATCTCAAGGGTATTATGCTGAGTGGGAAAAAAAAGCCAATCTCAAAAGGTTACATCCTTTATGATTCTATTAATAGAACATCCTTGACATGACAAAATACAGAGATGGAGAAAGATTAGTGGTTGTCAGGGGACGGGGTGGAGATGGGGTGTCACGAATAAAGGGATAGCGTAAGGGAGTTTCTTTGTGTTGCTGGAACAGTTCTGTATCTTGATTGTGGTAGTAGTTACAGAAACCTTTACATGGAATAAAATTGTATAGAACAATACACACACACACACACACACACACACATAACTACACATAAAAACTGGTGAAAACTAAACAACATCTAGAGTCTTGAAGAGTATCGCACACAGGTCAGTCTTCTGGTTTGGATATTGTACTATAGTTAGGTAAGATGTCCCCACTGGGAGAAATTGGGTTCATGGGACTCTGTGTTTTTATTCTGCCGTTTCCTGTGAGTCTAATTATTTAAAAATAAAAAGTGTTTTTTAAAAAATATGACCTACATTTTAACCTTATATGGGCAACTGCCAAAAAGGAAGCAAGTTAGAACTCTTAGCAGGCACATTATGTCAGAAAATTCATGAACTGATAGTAATTCATTTTACTTATTAGAGAATTCCTCAGGTTCTCTTTCAGTACCTACTTGTTCTTATTTCAAACACATTTTTTTTTTTTTTTTAAGATTTTATTTATTTACTTGACAGAGAGAGCAAGAGAGCAAAAGCAGGCAGGGCAGCAGAGGGAGAGGCAGAAGCAGGCTCCCCACTGGGCAGGGAGCCCCATGCAGGGCTCGATCCCAGGACCCCGAGATCATGACCCAAGCTGAAGGCAGTTGCCTAACCAATCGAGCCACCCAGGTGTCCCAAACACATTTCTAATATACTTGGTCATCTGGTTTCCACAACTATAACAGATTTAAACAGCCTTTCATTTATCCATTTATTTACGTTTATCCATTCACAATATCTTGTTGGTTGTACCAAGTAATGTGATACGCATGATGTTCTGATGAATTACATGATTTCTGTCCCAAGGAGTTTAAGAGCAGTGCTTGGAGCAGTGATTTCCATGCAGAGGGGGATGAAGGAATATATATCAGAAAGTTACAGGCTTTTCAAAATACACACTATCCTATCCCAGAAATTCTTATGTATCCTTTAGGAAGACATCATCCCACTTCCTAGAATAGGGGAAAGATGATAAATGGGAAGTAGAGAGGGGTGAAGATAGATAGGACCAGATCAGGAAGAGACTTACAGGTGGGAGATTTGGATTTTATCTTTAAGACAAGGGGGTGTTGGGGTGCCTGGGTGGTTCAGTCAGTTAAGAATCTGCATTCAGTTCAGATCATGATCCCAGGGTCCTGGGATTGAGCTCCACATGGGACTCCCTGCTCAGTGGGAAGCCTGCTTCTCCTTCTGCCTATGTTCCCTACTGTTGGTGCTCCTGTGCATGCTCTCTCTCTCTCTCTAAGAAGTAAATAAATAAAGTATTTTTTAAAAGGCAAGGGGGTGTTATTAAAGGGTTTTAGGCAAGGAGGCGGGGTGAGTAATCAAATCTTGGGGTTTTTTTTTCAAGACTACACAAGCTTCAGTGTGCAAGTTTAGGGGATAGATGACTAGTTAGGAAGCTGTTGCAATAATTTTGAAATGATTGACTAATGGCATGGGGATGAAAAAAAGTAGATAAACTTTCGAATTCATTAGGAGGATGAATCAACAGGACATGGTAAGCAATCATTGCTTGTGTCCATAGAAATGGAGGTAGCCAAAGATGAACCAAAAGTGAGTGGCTTCATGAGGATCTCGAAGCAAGGGGGATTAATTAAATGAATGGCATACACATATTACGTTTAATGGTACAGTTCAGTAGAAATTGGACATATAGGCTGAAGTTCAGGAGAAAGCTCTGGGCTGGAGATATATCACTGGGAAGTCCACAGTCTGTGGGTCAGTGGTTGTCAACCCTGATTTACACATTAAAATCACACGGAAGAGCTTCGAAGAAGACCGATGCTCAGATTCTAGCTCAGGCTAAATAAAGCTCTGGGAATGAGGGATACAAGCAGTGATTTAAAAAGAATGTACAACTGTCCCCCGGGGGTTTCTAATATGCAGCCACTGCTATAGATGGTAATTAAACCTACCAGGATGAATGAGATCACCCAATGACACGGTATGGCAGAGCCTCTCAACCCTGGCTACATAGTGGAATCACCGGCAAAGCTCCAAAAACGATTAGTGTCTAGTTTTCCTCCCCAGAGAATCTGATTTAATTGGTCTGTGGTGCAGCCTGGGAATCAGGATTTGTAAAAAAATGTCCCTGATGATTATAATAATGATGAAGGTTGTCAACTGCTAATATACATACAAAAGAGAAAAGAGCCAAGGTCCAGATCTGTGGCTTTGGACTGAATTGTGTGCTCTCCCCAACCCATTCATTTGTTGAAGCCACATGTTAAAGTCATGCATTTAAGGATAAGACCTAAAAGAAAGTAATCAAGGTTAAATGAGGCCAGAAGAGTGGGTCCTGATCCAAGGATCAGTGCCCTTATAAAAAGATACACCAGAAATAACACAGTGCTTGGGTCAGCACTCTTTTCATATACAATCTCTTAATCTCTCTCTCTCTCTCTCTTTCTCAATCACTCTCTCTTTCCTCTCCCCATTTCTTTCCCCTCCTTTGCCTCTCCCTGTCTCTTCCCCCTCCTTCCTCCTCTTTTCCACTCCCTCCCTGCCCTTTATCTCTCTCCCTGCCAAGTGAGAACACAATAAAAAGGCAGCTGTCTACAAGCCAGGAAGGGAGTTCTCACCAGACAGTAAATGGGCCAGCACCTTGATCGTGGACTTCCCAGCCTCCAGAATTGTGAGAAAATAAATATCTGTTCTTTCTTTATTTTTTAAAGTAAGCCCTATGCCCGACATGGGGCTTGAACTCACAACCCTGAGATCAAGAGTTGCATGCTTTGCCAACTGGGCCAGTCAGTTTGTCTTTTATATCACTCAGTCTACACTGTTTTGTTACGGCAGCCTGAGCTGATTAAGACAGATTTTGGTACTGACAAAAGGGGTGCTGCTATGAGAAATACCTAAAAATGTGGACGTGGCTTTCAAACTGGGTAACAGATAGAGGCTGGAAAAGTTTTGAGTTGCATGCTAGAGAAAGCCTAGATTTCTATAAATGGAATGTCAGTAGAAATATGGATGTTAAAGGCCATTCATTCTGGTGAGATCTAGTTCAGAAATGAGGACCAGGTTATTGGAAACTGGAAGAAAGGTGATTCTTGTTATAGAGTGGCAAATAACTTGGCTGAATTGTGTTCTAGTGTTTTGTGGAAGGTAGAAATTGTGAGTACAGGGACTGGATCTTTAGCTTTAGAGATTTCTAAGCAAAGTTTTTTTTTTTTTTTTTTTTAAAGATTTTATTTATTTATTTGACAGAGAGAGCTCACAAGTAGACAGAGAGGCAGGCAGAGAGAGAGGGAAGCAGGCTCCCCGCTGAGCAGAGAGCCCGATGCGGGACTCGATCCCAGGACCCTGAGATCATGACCTGAGCCGAAGGCAGTGGCTTAACCCACTGAGCCACCCAGGCGCCCCTAAGCAAAGTTTTAAAATCATGGCTTGGTTTTTCCTGACTGCTTATAGTAAAACAAGAGAGGAAATAAGTGAGCAACAGAACTTGATGACATGGAAAATTTCTCAGCCTATCCATACAGCAAAAAAATGAGAAAGTTTGCTTGGAAGAGAACACTGAAAATGTGGCTGAATAAACATTTGATAAAAGAGATTGTAGGTACAACTCATGGATTTAATTGAACATTGCAACAGAAGCCAGGGCCAGAAATGGGAATATTCCAGTAGAGACACTGCCAGGTTGAACAAAAGGAGACAGAAAACCTGGAACAGAATGAAGGCAGGCTTTCAAATTTCTTGGATTCTCCATGATGTGACCATAGAGTTTTTAGGCTGTGAATGTGCACTAGCTTTCAAGTAAGGGAAGAATGACCCAGAAGGCAATTCAGAGATCACATGGCTACCACACCCCACTAAGGCCCAGGGGCGAGGCTGCTGGCTTTCAGTGGACCTAGAAGGTGGGACATGTAGCCAAAGGGGATTATTCTTGACCCTGAACATCTAATGAATGGAATTTGCCTTGCTAGGTTTGAGATTTGCTTGGGACTCATCACCTCGTTCTTCTTTCCTATTTCCTACTTGTGACAGAAGTGAGATCATAAGGTAAACCACTGGCCCCCAAAATGGAGAGACAGACAAGAAGGTACAGAGAACCCCAACATATTAGAACAGAAATTCATGACCAGAAACCTCAAGAGAACCAGTGCCAGAGTAGGAAAACCAAAACTGTGATTCACGAATTGCTGGAGGCTCCGTGTGGATAAGTCTGAGAGTTAAAAAATTCCAAGAGACCGATTCATAGGTGGTACAACACTTTTGTTTTGTATCTCAAGGAGTTTTACCAGGTCCTAATTGTGAATATCAGAGAAAAGTCCCTTTGTGCTACTGGCAAGGAAAGGGGAAAGTAATAATTTTGAAATACAACAAAGCATTCTGTTATTCTCAATACAACCTGCCCTCAAGAGAGACAGTTTTACTAGACCCTAACCTGCTAGGGTATTTTCAGAGCCTAACGTATCTAGGGGAAGGGAGAGTCTAACTCCTGCTCCATCTGGCTATCATGCCCCATCAAGGGGAAAGGAGGGGGAAAGTGAGAGAGAGAGAGAGAAACACTGGTGAAGTACACAATCCAGAGAAACAGGCTTACTGAAGGTTAAGACCTAATCATAGGACTATAGAATGTTTCCCCTCCCCCCATGCCTTACACTATATTATTAAAGGCTTATTTACTACAGTTCCTTTCCTGCACATCATGTCCACCATTCAACAACAAAAAATTAGAAGTCATTTAAAAGACAAAAAAGCAAGTCTGAAGAGACTGAACAAGCATCAGAACCAGAGTAAGATATGGCAAGAATGCTTAAATTATCAAAAAGAAATTTTTTAAAACTATGAATAACATGCTAACGGCTTTAATGAAAAAAAAAGTAGATAATATGCAAAAAGAGATAGATAATGTAAGCAAAGAGATAGAAATTCTAAGAAAGAATTTCTAAAATGCTAGAGATCAAAAACAATGTATCATAAATGGAGAATACCTTTAATAGGCTCATTAGTAGACTGGACACGGCTCAGGGAAGAATCTTTGCATTTGAGGATATGAGAGTAGAAAGGTTTTGTATCTGAGAAGCAAAAACAAAAGAGACTGAAGACAATAAAACAGAATATCCAAGGACTATAGGACGACTAAAAAAGGTGTAAGATATACATAATGGGACTATCAGAGGGAGAAGAAAGAGTAAAAGGAAAAGGAGCGATAATGACTAAGAATTTCCTCAAGTTAATGTCAGATACCAAACCACAGGTCCAGGAAACACAGAGATAGCAAGAAGGATAAATACAAACATGCCCTACACCTACAGATATAATAGTTAAACTAGAAAGTCAAAGGTAAAGAAAAAATCTTGAAAGAAAGAGAGGAAAAAAACACCTTACCTGTAGAAGATCAAAGATAAGAATTATACCCAACTTCTCAAACACTATGCAAACAAGAAGACAGTGGAGTAAAATATTAAGTGTTGTGAGAGAAAAGAACACCCAACACCCTACAGAAATATCCTTCAAAACTGAAAGAGAGGTAAAGACTTTCTTCGGCAAACAAAAATTAAAGAATTTTTTTGCCAGTAGTCCAGTCTTGCAAGATATATTCAAAGAAGTTTTTCAGAGAGAGGAAAAATGATGTAGGTTGGACAGTTGAATCTACCTAAAGAAAGGAAGAGCACTAGAGAAAGCATAAGTGAAAGTCAAATAGAAACTTTCATTTTTCTCATTCTTAATTGATCTAATAGATAACAGCTTATTCAAAATAATAATAGCAACAATGTTTGGGGATATATATGCATGTATCAGACTTAATTATGTATGTATCATATGTGATTATGTATGCTTATGTATAAGTGAAATGAATGACAACAGTAAAACAAGAGAGTAGAGGGAGATATTAGGAATATTTTGTTATTATAGGGAATCACACAACCCATGAAACAGTATAGTTTTATTTAAAAGTATATTTAGATTAGTTGCAAATATGTATGTGAATTCTAGGGTAACCAGTAAAAATTTTTTTAAAAAAGTATAATTGATATGCTAAGAAAGGAAAGAAAATGGAATCATGTAGAATGCTCAATTAGAACCATAGAAGGCAGAAAAGATGTGGAAAACAAAAATAGGCACAAAGAACAAAGGCAACAAATAGAAAACAATAACAAACATGGTAGATATTACTCCAACCATGATCAATAATCACTTTGAACATCAGTGGTCTAAATACACTAACTAAAAGAAAAAGATTGTCAGAATGAATAAAAAATATGACCCAGCTTTATGGTATGTTTTTTTACAGAGAACCCACTTTACTTGGTAAGGAATATCTTCTAAAAAATCTACAGCTAACATCATATTTAATGGTGTGAAACTCAAAGCTTTCCCACTAAGATTAGGAACAATTCAAAATAAAATAATGACATACCACGACACACTTACAGAACAGCCAAAATCTGCAACACGGACAGCACCAAATGTTGACAAGGACATGGAAGCAATAGGAAATCTCACTCATTGCTGGCAGGAATGCAAAATGGTACAGTCAGTTTGGAAGACAATTTGGTGGTTTCTTACAAAACTAAACATATTTTACCGTATTATCCAGCAATTACTCTCCTTGGTATTTATCCAAATGAACTGAAAACTTATATTCATGCAAAAACTTGCATGTGAATGTTGATAGCAGCTTTCTTCAGAATCATCAAAACCTGGAAGCATTCATGATATCTGTCACTAAGCAAATGAATAAGTAAACTGTGATACATCCAGACAAGTGAATATTAATTATTCACAATAAAAAAAACAAGCTATCAAGCCACAAGAAGACATGAATGGATCCTAAAAGTCTATTACTAAGTGAAAGATGCCAATCTGAAAAGACGACCTACTATGTGTCTCAACGATGTGACTGACATTGTGAAAAAGGCAATAAAACTATGGAGACAGTAAAAAGATCGGTAGTTTCAGGGGTTAAGGAGGAGGGAGGATTGAATTGGCCAAGAACAGAGGATTTTGAGGGCAGTGAAATTACCCTGTGTGGTACTAAAATGGACCCATGTCATAATACACAGTTCAAACCCATAGAATGTACATCACCAAGAATGAACCCTAATGTAAACTATGGGCTTTAGGTAGTACAGTGTAAATGTCAGTGTAATTCCACCAACTCTAATGAATGTTCTACACTAGTAGAGGAAGTCAAAAGTAGGGGCGGTCTTGTGGCGTGGGGCAGCATGCAGAATGTATCCTGGAACTCTACTTTTCTGCTCAGTTTTGCTGTGAAACTAAAACTGCTCTAAAAAAACAAAGTTTATTAATTTAAAAAAGTAGTTTCAGAAAACATACCAGTTTTTATACTCACATTTAGCTCTTCCCTACACATTGGACTATCTGTGAAAACTACAAAGAGACGGTTTTATTCAATTGCTTTTGGAATCATTAACATCACGAGGTCTCTTATTTTTTGAGCCTTGAGGCAATAGTTCTTTTCATAGCAGAAATACAAAGAAATTCTCTTCTTATGCTACTTGAGAGTTAATATACCCCCTCTTCCATTATAATTTAAAAGATTTCCATTTCATATTTTTATATAATCCTCCATGATTTTTAGAGAGAAAAATATCTTATTAACTGTCTTAAAACTAGCTTCTTGGCATTTCTACTGAGGCTCTAAAAAGAATATATGCTAACAATTATTTTATTAATCTCTTTTATTTAGGCTATCATGAGTATAAAACTATATGTAATTTCACTTTAAAGCTAACAAAAAATACATTGTGTTTAGATTGGTTATATAATGAAATCTTTTTTCATGTGAATTTTTAAAAAAATTATCACAGAAGGAGTAATTCAAGCACCAGAAGAAAAACAAAGTATATGCTATCAGGTATATTTTCTGATTATCTTCAGGTGGTAATGTTTATGAAAAACTAGTCAATTTTTTTAAAAGAGTTCATCCCCGAGCAGAACTTTTGCTGTCATCTCTTCTGTGCCCCCTTCTACCCACACCTGTTATATTCAGAGATCATGTTGCATAATGATATAATTATCTACTTTGGGAATTTATTGATATGTTATGAGTGAACAGTAATGGATCGGTCACTATGTGTGATTATAACTTCTAAAAAATGTTATTAATAATATTTGGACAATGAACTCCGTGGAGAATGAATAGAAATCTATTTGCAAGACGTAGAGAGTCCTGAAAACTAGTGAGAGAGACACATTTAAAAGGACTTTCCAGGCTCTCCAAGGCAGAAAGATCCTACCAACTCACTGATAATTTTTTCATGTATGATTTTTTGAAAGTAACTCCCAATAAGTTTATAGAAATGACTATCCGATGTTTCAAGATTCATTCTTCACTAGAGAATATTTCCCTCATATCCAATTCACTGACCTTATTTCCAATTATTTCCAACCTCATTCTTTTCTGATTTTACTTAATTGTGTATCATCTAAAGAATTACCATAAATGGTCCTAATAACTGTCTTACTTATCTGCCATGATTTCCAACTACTCTTTTATGCATTACTCTCTTCTCTGGCTCTGTGGGATAATGAGCTCCATGCATTGACTCACCTGCTCAGGTCTCTTGAGGGATGGCTGAATGTCACCATGGTGATGGCGTACCAGGGCAAGGCCCCACTGGGAATGGGATAAGGCTCAAGGGCTGAGGCATATGTCTAGCAGTATGAGTTGAAGATTTCTTAGTTGGGAGAGTAAGAGGTAGACAGAGGTATACAAAACTATATTCTGATGCTGACAGACTTTGGAAGCCAAATTAAAGACACAATTTCAAGGACGTAAGTCTTAGATTTGCAACTTATCTCTCTATTCAGATGAAAGGGTGGTCAAAATTCAGTCCCCAGAAATATTGCTGTGTCATCCCTCTGTTAATGAGCCTGGAGGAGGGTGTGTGTGTTTGTAATGCTCTCAAATAAATTAGACTTCACAACAGGTTCTGAGTCTTCTATTCGTAATTTGGGAGTAATTAGTGTTAGGGGGATAAATTATTAGCAACCTTGTTATATCAAAGTGGCCTAACATAAGACAAATAATGTAGCCATTTCTTCAAAGACTGATTTTAGATCAATATTGTTAAGAGGTTGCCACAAATGCTGAAAATCTAGGGAAATCTGCTTCATTAAGAGTCTATAATTAATGATGCAGTAACATTTCACACCTGGGGGCAGGCAGGTAGAAAGAAGTTTATCTCAAAATCTTTAATACAGATTTAAATCTAGGTTTTTCATTACAAACTTAGAAAACAAAATTCTAAACAATGTATTTTCTAGAATGTCAAAGCTTTTCCAACAACGTTCTCAAATGACTGCAGAAGGTGGAAAGAAGAGGCATTTATTGAGCAGAACCAAGAAAAAAGAAAATCACTGGCTTGAAGATTTATTTATTTATTTATTAGAGTGGGTGAAGGGGCAAAGGAAGAGGGAGAGAGAGTCTTAGGCAGACTCTGCCAGGGCTGAGGTGACTGCAGGCTCAGTCTCATGACGCTGAGATCAGGACCTGAGCTGAAACGAAGAGTCCAGGGTACTTTTTGTTGTTGTTGTTGTTGTTGTTGAGAGTTGGAGGCTTAACTGACTACACCACCCAGGTGCCCCAGGAGTCACTGGATTAAAAAGCCCAAGAACAAGAAAGGATTGAGGTTACACAATGTATTTTGAGTTTCAAAATACATGAATAACAGACTGTGTAGGTAGTGTTTGGTAATTCTAACTTCGAGGATTTGGTGTGAGAACTGAAATTAACATTCTCTTTTTTAATGCTTCAAATGAAAACTGACCATTTATTAAGCACCCACAGAGTTCCAAGCATTGTAGAGAACATTAAAACACTCGTTCAGGGGGCCTGGGTGGCTCAGAGGGTTAAAGCCTCTGCCTTTGGCTCAGGTCATGATCCCGGTGTCTTGGGATCGAGCCCCGCACCGGGCTCTCTGCTCGGCGGGGAGCCTGCTTCCTCCTCTCTCTCTGCCTGCCTCTCTGCCTACTTCTGATCTCTGTCTGCCAAATAGATAAATAAAATCTTAAAAAAAAAAAAAAAAACATTCGTTCATACCCTCTTAGAGCAAAATTGCCTATTTTCTTGCACACACTTTTGTATGGTATGGACATTATCGTTCTACTCATAAAGTGACCAGTTCTTCAAGACTTGCTCAAGAAACAAATTTCTGATCTATAGAAGTAGATCATGAAGGAGGTTTCTCTGTCAACGGTTATACTTCATGTCGTTTCCCTCTGAAACCACCACCTCCACTTCCTCCTCTGAAACCTCCACTTCGACCTTCTCTTGCCATCTCTAAAACCACCACCTCTGTCACTTCAGCCACCTCCTACCCCTCTTCCTGCCCTCCTCTTGGAGGTCACTTCCCACCTGGAGGTTGAGGTAAAAACCTCTGTAGTGGTAGCAGTTTCTAAGGGTCTATATAAAACTTCTGCAGTTTTTTTTAAAGGAAAATGCCTTCATATTTGCTGACAATTTAATGGAAAAACAAACATCTCTAAGTTGTCCAAATATTTTGCTCACTTTACTAATTTATTCTTTGTTCTCTAAATAAACTGCAGCATTGACGTTTTCGCCTGTAGGACATTTACAAACTATGTCATCTTCACAGGGATACAAGAACTCCCCTAATATAGCTACATGTTCTGGAGGTCCTTGGTCTTGGCCTCTGTTAAAGCCTCTGCGGCCATCTCCTTGTCCAAATCCTCCTCTGTGGCCACCATTGCCTCTGAAATTACCACCTCCATCTCGGAAGTGGTAGTTGCTGTGGTCACAAATGAAGCTGCTACGTTGATCAAAGCCTCCACTGACCTCCGCCTCCAAAAGACCTCCTTGTTCTACCAGCCTCAACCCCCAGGTTAGTACCTCCTCCCCCAGCAGGCAGCAAACTCTTTAAGCCCATCCCCTTCCCTTTCTCCCTCCCTCCCCAAGCTGGGTCTAGCATGTTCAGATCCTCCTGCTCCTAACCTCAACTCACCAGGCTGAAACTAACATGCTTTTATATAAGAGAAACCTTATAACCCTGTGTCTTACATAGTTTTCTCCTCACTAATTGGTTCCAAGTGGGTCACTTTCCATCTAGACCTTCAGTCACTGTTGTCTACCATGGTGCTAGGTATGAAAACGTTTTCTACATCTGGAACACAAATGTTTAGGGATTAGGGAAGTTCAAGGATAGCTGGACTGGAATGCAATTTCCTTGAGAGCTAAAACAGGAGTTCTCAAACTGCAGCTGGCATCAGAATCATCTGGAGGGCTTATTAAAACATAGATTCCTGGACCTAACCCCAGAGTTTCTGATTCAGTAGGTCTAGTGTGGGACTAAGAACTTGCCTTTCTCATAAGTTCCCAGGTGCTCCTCTGGGGAACCCAGGTTAAAGGTCACCATTCCAGACCAGTGATCTCAAACTGGCTACACATTATTATCACCTGGAGAGGTTTTAAAACTCTTGATGCCCAGACCAGTAACATCAGAATCTATGGCGGTCATGACTAGACTTCTGTATTTTTTAAAGCTCCCCAGCAGATTCCAAGGGGAAGCCCAGGTTAGAAAGCACTCTCAAATCTCATAGTGGTTCTTAGCCCAGGTTATCCAATCATCGCCACTATCTAATTACAGAACGTATTCATCACCATCTAGGGAGATTTTAAACAAGGTTCTGATACATGGGTTCTACGCTCAAGAGATTCTTATTTAACTGGTCTACCGGGTAAAGGCATCAGTGTTTTTGTAAATTCCTCAGGTGATTCTATTGCCTAGCTAAGGATGAGAACCACAGTTCCTGAGTTTGGTTACAGACCTTCCAACCCTGTTTAAGGAGTTAGTAACTATTTGGGAATTTTCACTGACCCCATCAGGGATGTTGTAAATATAAAGGAACAAGCACACATTCTGTCTAAAGTCCTGCCTGTCCATTAAATGTGCCCAATCACGATGCAAGGGAAATATCATCCCTGATTTCTGGCTCTCAGAGCAGAGAGCTGGGTGGCCTTGTACAGACAGGCTGGGAGGTGACTCTGGTGCCAGCAGTCCACTGCTTGCAGCATTTCCTTGCAAGCCAAAGCCCAGTTTGAGAGACTGCGGGAGCCTCTGGAGGGCTCACTGGGCCCTCAAAATGACTCAGAGCTGCTAGTAAATTTTTAAACATTTGCTTCTGTATTTTTAAGAAGCCCATTTTGTAGAGACCTTTGGTCTGACGCCGTTTCAGTGATGGCCTTTTGCTGAGTAAGGCGCAGAAACAGAATTTGAGTCTTGGGGCCTGCTGTTGTCAATGTCAGACTTTGGTTAAAGCTTCTGAGCTACAGTTTCCTCATTTTGTAATGTTTCCTTCCTCCTGGAGACGTCCATGATTGAGGAAAATAGTGTATTGGGCTCATTCACCTCTGGGGAATGAATTCAGTGAACAGAGCATGAGATTTTTATGTCACAGGATCTGGATTCAATTCCTGGTTCTGGTTCTTTCCTCTAACGTGACTTGGGCAAAATGGGAGTGCTCACAATCTATAAAAGGAGAAACCAATAATAATAATAACACCTAACTCACCCTTGATAATACCTTTACATATTTTTGTGAAAATCAAGTGGTATAGTTCCAAAAAGGGTATAGTTCACATGAAAATGCTTTATATATTATGGCACCATAAAATGATTATGCTTTAGGATATAACCAGATTAATGGACATATGAAAGGAAGAGAGAACGCATAATTTATAAATTAAGTTGATTTCTTTTGATGTGTAGACAGTTTGAACCTTAGGACCTCAGGAGCAAAAGGCTACTTCCTCCATAGATCATTTAAAAGCAGCTATTGCCTGAATTCTGGATAATGAAACCTCATTTAAATGTTTTACGGAGGAGATCCTAAGTTGGTATCTTTAAGTAGTTCCCCCCCCCCCACTTTCCCTTTTTTGGGGTCTTTGCCTATACAGAATTGAGTTAATCATGCTCTTTAGTTCTTAGCACTTAATTGGTCCTTGCAAGTTCCTTCCTTTTAATTTATTCTTTTCCTTCATCCTTATCTCTGACCCCATTTCCTATCCTTTCATAGATCCCCATTCTTTTGTTTGCAACGTGGAAACTTCCTTTATAACGTTATACCTTTGTTCATGGGTATATATGTGTAGCTGTAAAAATATTATTTGGTATGCGTGGAATCATTTTTTAGAAATTTGCACAACTGTTATTTTGCTATAAACCTCATTTATTTCACTTATTTTACTATGGTAAGAACATTTATAGGAGATCTACCTTCTTAACAAATTAAGTGTTTAATACCTTATTGTTAACTATAGGTACAGCATTGTACCTAGATCTCTAAAGTTTACTCATCTTGCTTAACTAAAACTTTATGCCTGTTGGTTAATAGCTCTCCATTTTTCTCTTCCCCCAGTCCCACAACCACCATTTACTCTTTGATTCTGTGAATCTATTTTAGATATCTCATGTAAGTGGGATCATGCAACATTTGTCTATGACTGGCTTATTTCACTTAGCATAATGTCCTCCAGGTTTATCCATGTTGTCACACATTGCAGAATTTTCTTTTTTTAAAGGCTGAAGAGTACTCCATTGTATGTATATGCCATTGTGAGATCCAGCCATGCTACTATATGAAGATCTAATTCATTTTCTTTTGGTTACTGCATTTTTTTCCTATCTTAGGCAAATGCTCTATCATACTCTTCCCCTAGTGAGGGACATGTAAGTTGCCTCCGACTCCTACCACCAAGAACAATCATGCAGTGTCCTCCCTGCACCTCCTTGCATTCCCTATACATCGTTGTACCAGGAGTGGAGTTCCTGAATCACAAGGTATACACATACTTAGTATCACTCAATCCTGCCAAATTGTAATCCAAAATGATCACACCAGCTTAGGCTCCTATCTGGTTTGCAAGAGGGTTCCTATTTCCCCATATTTTTGCTAGTAGTTGATATATTCAATGCTTAAATTTTGTCAATATGAATAGTATCAACTGATAGCTCCTGATAGTCTTAACATTTTTTTCAAAGATGTTATTTATTTACCTGAAAGACAGAGATCACAAGTAGGCAGAGAGGCAGGCAGAGAGAGAGGAGGAAGCAGGCTTTCTGCTGAGCAGAGAGCCCGATGCAGGGCTCGATCCCAGGACACCAAGATCATGACCGGAGCTGAAGGCAAAGTCTTTAACTCACTGAGCCACCCAGGCACCCCTTAGTTAACATTTTTTATTATAAGTGAGATTAAACATCTCTTCAAAATTTTCCTGATTAGATTTTCAGTGAATTGCCTATTCATACCTTCTACCCATTTTTCTGTTGGGTTGTCTTTTCCTTGCTGATTGTTAAAAATTCCTTATATATTCTAGAAATTAATGGTTTGTCTGTTAGAGATGTTGTAAAGATCTTCCAGTATATGAGTCACTTTTTTTTTTTTTTTTAAGATTATTTATTTGACAGAGAGAAACACAGCGAGAGAGGGAACACAAGCAGGGGGAGTGAGAGAGGGCGAAGCAGGTTTCCCACTGAGCAGGGAGCCTAATGCAGTGCTCAATCCCAGGACCCTGGGACCACAACCTGAGCCAAAGGCAGATGCTTAATGACTGACCCACCCAGGCGCCCCTATCAGTCACTTCTTAGTATTGTATATAGTTTCCCCTATTCAATAGGAACTTTGAATTGTTTTGATATAGCCAAACTCCATCCTTAATTCCTTTTAGGGATTATACTTTGAGGGTCCTTTTTTTTTTTTTTTTTTTTTAAAGATTTCATTTATTTATTTGAGAGAGAGAGAGAGAGAGAATGAGAACATGAGAGGGAAGAGGTCAGAGGGAGAAGCAGACTCCCACCAAGCAGGGAGCCCAATGTGGGACTCAATCCCAGGACCCTCAGATCATGACCCGAACCGAAGGCAGTGGCTTAACCAACTGAGCCACCCAGGTGCCCCTTGAGGGTCTATTTTAAAGCATCTTTTTCTACCCTAAGGTCCCAAGAGTTCTCATACAGGGTATGTTTCATAACTCTGTTATTTATTTGTCATTTTTTCTTTGACCAGAAGTATATTATTTTAATTATTATAGTTCTTCTTAATATCTATAGTATTTCTTAGTATCTGCTAAGGTCAAGCTCCTTATTTGTTCTTCTTTTTCAAAATTGTCTTAGTTGTTTATGGTCCTTTATTGTTCCATAGTAATTTAAGAAGGAGTTTTATCTAGTTTTCCCAAAACGTTCTGCTGAAATTTTTATTGTAATTGCATTGAATTTGTAAATCAGTTAGTGGAAATCTAGATCTTTAAATTGTAAAATAATTTATATGTGTGACTTTCCATTTCTTCAAATCTGCTCTCTTCTTTTAAATTTAAAATTTTCTCTATAATGACCTTCCTTAGGCCAGCTCATAATTTTTAGTATTTGAGTTATTGTAAATAATATTTTATTTTCTAATTGATTATTGCTGGTATAAAGCAATGCTATTTGTCTTTGTTTAATGCTATTTTTATTTCTCAACTTTGCAGACCTTGAACTCCCTTACTAATTTTCATAATTTGTAACTTCTCTTATATTTTATGTAAATTATTATTTAATCTACAAGTAATGGCAATTTTGTCTTCTCCCTTCCAAATTTTTTAAATTTATTCTCTGATTGTACTGGCCAAAACCTGCAGTACCATGTTGATTGTAGCTTTTGAAGAAATTAGCCTTGTCTACATGCCAGTCATATTGTGGCATGAAATCTACTATCATATATTCCTGGTTAAGAATGTGGTAGGTTAAGGGGCGCCTGGGTGGCTCAGTCATTAAGCCTCCGCATTCAGCTGAGGTCATGGACCCAGGGTCCTGGGATCAAACCCCACATCGGGCTTCCCACTCAACAGGAAACCTGCTTCTCCCTCTCCCACTCCGGCTGCTTGTGTAACCTCTCTCACTGTGTCTTTCTCTGTCAAATAAATAAATAAATTCTTAAAAAAAAAAAGAATGTAGTAGGTTAAAAAAATGTATATATATATATATATATATATATAGAGAGAGAGAGAGAGAGAGAGAGAGAGAGAAGGTTTTCCCATGAGCCTTTTATATGGCTGTGGTAGGAAATGGGGAAGTGGCAGGACCTGGCTAAGAAGGAAATATATGAAGAGTCCAAATAATACTTAGAGAGCCAGGGACCCATACCAAGAGCTGGGTAATTACGTAAAGATGTATTTTGGTTTTATATGTATTTGAGTGGTTACCATAATCCAAATTATGTCCCCTTCCTTCTTTTCTCTCTATTCTCTTACACCTTAAAAGTGCTCTGGAAGAAAAAGTGCTATCTTTAAACACCCCCAAACTCTTTCTCAGCATGTGCCTATTGGCTTTCCTGTCTCTCCTTCTCCCTATCCTCCTTGCCTACTTTATTAGGTAGCATAACATATCTCCCAGAGATAAACACCCAACCCTTCCTTTTTGGGAAGGGAAAAACAGAATATCCAAATAACAAGTAGGAGCAGTAAAAGGGCGATCAATGTTCCCATTGGTAATTTGTATCCTTTCTGCTTCCCTGATTCAGCACACTGGGGCAGATCATTAGATATTCAGACAGAAGTATTTGCAAAACTTGAGTTCCTTTGGCTCTGTATGCTTCTGCCCTACCAGCCTAACCATGATTTGTTCAATATGACATCTGCCTCCATCACTGCTGTGTCCTGTTTATGCAATCTAATGTAGCTTTATTTCCTTATTTATTTGTTTAGACAGCTGTATCGCATTGCCGGTCCATTTTGAAATTACACTTAACTAAGCTTCTAGTGTTACCCGGTTATTTGTATAATTAGTTTTTGGATCTAATTCAAAGAGTCTACATTTGTCCTTTTTAAAATGCCATTCTGATGCTCTAGCTTATGAAGAGTTTTAGAGACTTGTCTCTGTTATCCAACATTCTATCTAGTGCTCCAATCATCTTGTCATCTGTAGAATTTGATAGGAAGGCCATCGGTGTGCTCATCCAAACCTTTGATAAATATGTCAAAAAGGACAGGGCCAGGGAAGAACCCCGAGGCACACCACTATAAAATTTCCTTCAGGTTGACATGGAATTAGCATTCTTGGACATGACTCTTTAATTATTGATGAAGTCACCTGACTGCGCTTGCATCCATTCCACATTTCTGCATGTTATCCACAAGGATTTCCTGAGAAACACTGTCAGATTCCTTGCTGAAATACTAACACACAGTGTGTGCAGCATTTCCTGGACCTACCTGATTAGTAAACCCATGTATTATTCAGTTCTGCCTCAGTTTCAAGTGCCAGAATTTCAATTTAAAGTAGATTAGGCAAAAGAGATCGTTTAGAGGTTCACCTCACTGTATATTCTATGCCATCAGAGCATTCGTTCTCTCTACCATCCATTGTGTTGGCTTCATTCTTATGCCATCTCTCCATTCCTGAAATCAAGATGGCTACCAGCAGCTAGAAGGTTTTTCTCCCCAAAGCTCCTCTTTTATCTGAGAACCAAGTCTCATTGTCTCTGACAGGATTATAAGCCCATCTCTAAACCAAACCCAGGGATGTGATCATCTCGGTGGCCAGTCCTGGGTCACTTGAAGCTGCTCCATCCAAATTACAGGAACTGAGAAAACCTCAAAGATGATGATGCTATCCAAGGAAGAACAAATGCATATTTCCTATACATAAGAAAAATGTTTGACTTTCCAGGGGTACCTCCTGATCATATTGTTCCAGAAAGTCATCTCCTGAACATACTGTTACCCACAATTCAAGGATCATTCATATTATATATATATTAATATAAGCAGTTACTTTATTTATCTATAACTATATATATGTATCTCTATATATAATTATTATGCAGTTACAAGTGATGATCTACTTAGATAAACAATATATCATCAGAAGCTTATTTCTATAGGGCTGAGTAATAAGCATTCTCCATTCTGCAGCTGGCCAACTGACTTCAACCCCACTCACCACAGAAATCTGGTCAAGAGAGTCATCTACAGATGAGGGATGGGGATATCATGTATGCATTTTGTGGTGAGCTGTCCTGCTGTGAAGAGATTCCTGCTGTTTCTTGGTCCTGATTCATTTGGATGGAAATGGTAATGCATGATCCAGAATATAGTGGTCTTAAAGCAAAACAAAATGCCAGGGTTGAAAGTTATAAGAATAGGAGCTATATTTTGGCTTTAATATAACTGTTAGAATCTATTATTAGATGGATCTACTATTAGATGGATTCTCTAAATGCATTTAATGGTCTAACTGTTTTTTCACCAAGGCACTGTTCTAGGCACTTAATTTTATATGTTCTGAGAACATTCAAATCCACAAAGAAGTCTCACTCACTTAGTACAAACCTGCTAAAGAGAAAATGCCATAGTGAACATTGGAGAAAATGTCCTTCGGAGATATGTTAAGGGCTGATTTTGGAGGAGAAAATTTTGGAAATTTTTGTATCATGGAGTTGATCTAGAATCATTTGTAATCAGACTCAATGGTTAAATGAGGACATTTCAGGTCTGATTGTCTGATGAGAACAGCTTTCTCATGTCTATGCTGTCAGGACGCCACTTCTCCTGCCTGACTACCTTAAACAGTACGGTACGGCCTTGGCCTGAATTGTATACCTCTATCATTTTGGGTAGCGTCTGTCCTTTTCCTGTTCTTGCTTTATAGAATGCCCTACTTTTGTGTGAACTCAATGTTATACCAGAGTCCATACATAGATAGTAGCAGAATCATCATATCTTACTCTGAAAGTAGGGAGGCAAGCAGCAGAGAAATATCAAGAGGATTGCCAGCTGTCAGGAATATATTACACTTTCACTGAATATACTACATGTGAAAATAAAAGCAAAAATTTGTTGGGAATTTTGCTAATATGCTATGCATAGTAAGACATGAGGGACCACCCTCAGAGAATGTAGGGAAAATAGCAGATATTTCAGAAACCCAGTGGAGAACAACAACAAGCCACTTTCTCTTTTTTTTTTTTCTTTTGGACAAGCTAGAGCCAAGTGATATAATCGTGGGAATGTTAGGACATCCTAGCACTTTCCAGACTGATCGATAACATTAAACATTGCACTTAAGTCTGACAAAATGAAACTAGCAAGAACATATCAATGAACACAAAGAATCTGATCATTATCACTCCTAGGATGTAAAGAACAACAACAAAATTGTAATTTATCTGAATGTCTTGCCATTATAAAATAGGGCTGAGTCTTAATTTCCTTTCTCATTTTCACAATAAGAAAGTCAATCCAGTGCTCCAGGCACTATTACATCAAATATTGATATAGCGTCACTGTATAGTAGGTTTTCCTTCTAAGAAATTGATAAATTCTTAATGAAGAGTAGGGAGACGGAGCCCAACATGAATGGATAATTCGTTCAAAAACAGTTGACTTTTGTCTTTAGAGTTGTTCTTTTTCCATATTACATAATGAATGCTTTTCTTTGGAATTTAATTTTTCTGACACTAAAACATACATACTTAATAAGTCTTTCTGGATTCTAAATGAACATTCTGGGAAAGTTTTCATTTGATACAAATAAAGATGAACAATAAAGTTCCAACTTAGCAAGGAACTTCCTTAAAACCTCTATTTTTAATGTGAGGCCAAACTATCAAGAGCTCCTCCTTAGGAATAAAAGAAAATATCTGGGTGGCTGCGTGGTACTGGCAAAACTGCTTTCTGAACCCTTTGAGGCGATCAGTGCTCAGGTGTACTGGAGAAATGGAGATTTTAGAGTTCTGAACCTAACAGGGTCTTGAGATGTCCATCTGTAGCAGAGCTATACACAACCATCCAGATGCAAGGTTGTCCCTTGCAATTTTAAAAATCAGTTCCATGGGGCCCCTGGGTGGCTGAGTGGGTTGGGGCCTCTGCCTTCAGCTTGGGTCATGGTCTCAGGGTCCTGGGATCAGGCCCCGCGTCGGGCTCTCTGCTTGGCGAGGAGCCTGCTTCCCTCTCACGCTCTGCCTGCCTCTCTGCCTACTTGTGATCTCTGTCAAATAAATAAATAAACTCTTAAAAAAAAATCAGCTCCATTCACTTCAACTACACATGTTTCCACTGAATACTTTAGAATAGAACTGTAATAAGAAAGCTGGAGACAGGAAAGGAACAGAAGACACAATTCCTGTCCTCAAGAGGTGTATCACCTAGGAAATATTCAGAGCAAACACGAGAGCTAAATTGTCAAGCTCACCATGTGATATTTATCAAGCTAGATGAAGAGATTCCAAGTGGGCGGGGTTAAGGAAGGAAAATTTTTTTGGAGTTTGAATTAAACCATAAAGAAAATGACAGGGTCACCTTTTGGCTTCAGCTAACATGCACTCACATAATATCAGTGAAAGAGCCCTGATTCAGATACGTGGTAGGAGCTGTCTTTGGATGAAAAAAAGCACTGGGGAATGCTCTTGATAAGTTAAAAATATGTGCTTTCTGGAACAGGGTGTGCATTTTTCTAGAGATCCCACCAGAGGGCTGTTCAGAGGATGGCCACTGCGATGTTCCAAACAACTTCCAGATGACCTCTAACCAACTAATCAGCAACGGGAGGGCAGTCCAGACTGTCCAACAGAAACAGCTGTGGAATAATGAAAAAGATCACTTGGAGAAACATATTGGCAAATTAGGCAACCCCCCAAAAGTGAAAACCTATATTGTATTTAGAAGAAGGAAAGTGAGTATCTTGAGAAATTCTGACGGGTGTTTTGAAAGAACCACAACGTCGGGATTAAAGTTTAAAGAATTAAAACAAATTAAGAAAGGTAGCTAGGAACAATTATATGCTAAGATTAATAAGCATTCCTACTGATCAGTGCCAGACCTTCTGGGTGTATCTGAAGAGACATTCAATCCATGCTGTGAAACAACTGAGTCTTGGATTGGCTTTATGGCTCCGGTTTTGGTATTGTGAATGCCTTTGCTTTTGAGCATTTCTTTTCTCCTGTATCCATCACTGCCTGATGGAAACTATAGCTCTATATTTTAGTTGCACTCATCCATGGAATTTCCTTAGTTACTCATCACTTCACATGTGTAGATTCTTTCAGTATTTAAACCTCCCTCTGGCTGACTCTTCGATCTCATCAGCATCAGGCTGGAGAGCAGGTGGTTGACAGTATGACTTTGGAGTTAGGCTGCTATCTCTACATCACAAGCCCTTCATTTATCATTTGTGTTACCTTAGGCAACTTATACAAAGTCTCTGTCCGTCTCTGGATCCCTAACTGCAAAACGAAAGTAATCCAAACTATATTCATACATGAACATGACAGTGGTAATGTAAGCAATGCTAAGCACAATGCCTGGTCTATAGTAGGCTCTCAAAAGTATTTGCTATTATTACCATTAAAATAAAAATAATCATATTGAAGTTAATTAGCAGGGGCACCTGGGTGGCTTAATCAGTTACACCTCTGCCTTCGGTTGAGGTCATGATCCCCGGGTCCTGGGATCGAGCCCCACATTCAGCAACCTGCCTCAGTTGGGAGCCTGCTTCTCCCTCTGCCTGCTGCTCCCCTCGATTGTGCTTTCTTTTTCTCTGTCAAATAAATAAATAAATAAAAATCTTTAAAGTTAATTAATTTGGTTAAAAAGTGAATATTATTGTGCCACAGCTACAATTTCTTAATGGCATCATTAAACAGTTCCCTGCCTGATTGTCCCAGTTGTGGTTAAAAACACATGCCAGGTGAGCCTTCACATTGTTTTTGGTCTTTTCTAAGTATTTTACTTTATTATTATTTTTAAGATTTTATTTTTTTTGAGACACACAGAGAGAGACAGAGCACAAGCAGAGGGAGTGGAAGGTCGAGGGAGAAGCAGGCTCCTCACTGAGCACAGTCCAATGCAAGACTCCATCTCAGGACCTTGGGATCATGACCTGAGCCGAAGGCAGACACTTAACCGACTAAGCCACCCAGGCAATCCCTTTTCTAACTCTTTTAAATGACAAGTGATTAAGATCCTGACCTGACTTTTGAAGACCTATCTGAGTTTGACCTTCATTTCTTTTGAACATTTATTGCTCAAAAACTGACATGGCCTTTGCCCTCATAGAACTTACAGTCTATGGAGTTGACATAATTAATTAAATAATCACTCAAATAAACGTAAAACTACCTTTCCTTAGGAGCACTTAACAAAGTTAACAGATGTTATTAAAAATGTGTATGAGAGGTGTCTACCAAGATCAGGAGCGTCATGGGAAGGTTTCCTTAAAGAAGAGAAAAGCAGAGGGAAATTGGCTATTTCTCCCACTGTTGTGACTTGAGGACACAAAGTGTTCCATTTTGCCTTTGTGTTCTCAGGCAGCCTAAGAAACACAAAGTATATTTTTGTTGAGTGAATGAATGAGGCATGCAGATTTCAGAGCCTTAGATGCAGAATAGTGGGTTGATTCTTGTTCTAAATTAAAACCCATTCTGAGCATGCTCTTACCAAGCTCACAGGAAGGCCCATTTCAGTAATTATTTTGCTGTTTCCCATTCCAGGATCACACCAGAATCTGGGAAGCTTACCTGGATCCTAAAAGAAAGGCATCCAATCTCTATTATCTATTCCAGTCTGAAGATGCTGACCATTCTTATTTACTGAACCCATAACAGCCCCTTCAAGTCCTGTGACTCCTTGCTGTTTTGGACACAGTGGCTTACAGGAACCTTTAACTAAAACTGTGAACATGGTCTCACTTCCTAGATAGTCCCTAAAGCTACTGCCTTCTTTTTTTTTTTTTTTTTTAAGATTTTATTTATTCATTTGACAGAGAGAGAGTAGAGGGGGAACCACAGAGGGAGAAGGAGAAGCAGGTTCCCCACTGAGCAGGGAGCCAATGCAGGGCTTGATCCCAGGACCCTGGAATCAAGACTGAGCCAAAGGCAGATGCTTAATGACTGAGCTACTTAGGTACCCTAAACCATTGCTTTTGAAGTCTTGCCTCCTATGGGGCCGTTGCCATGGAGGACACATTCTATTCTGTACCTCAGTAACCTTGGAGTCCTTTTCCAAATCTGAAGCAATCACCCTCTCTCTTTTAGCTACCTTCAGTCTTCAGGGAACTCAGGTTTTAAGGAAGTGCCTTATAGGCACCAGTTAATACAAACTTCCCTACTAAGGGAGAAGAGAGCTAAAGGCTGGACTGCCTTTTTGTAATGGGGAGGAGGAAAATGAGTGGGGTAACTTCTGTTAATTAATATCTCAAAGTGTTTTCCTGCCATACCTAGATATTTGGAATTTTCCTTATAGGTAATATAGTGAAATGATTTTTCTGACAACGGGGTATGTGATGGTTTGGGGAGGAGAAGAAATTATTGGAAAATCAGTTAGAAGTGTATTGCCAAAATGTAGACATGATGTAGGAAACCTTAGTGGTGACAGTGGACATGGGAAGCAGAGCAGACATTAGAGGCATGTAAAGAAGACTTTTAGGGGGATCTGGGGAGATGGCAGAGTAGAAGGATTCTAATATCACTTTGTCCCATGCATACACCGAGACAACAGCTACATTAGTGCAGCTAACCCAGAAAATAAACTGAAAACCGACAAAACAGACTCTTCACAGTTACTGGTAAAGAGGAGGCCACATTAAAAATAGTAGGAAGGACAAAGTCCCAGTTGGGAACCAAACTAACCCAAGAGACTAACCACAAATGGGAAGGACAACACAAGCACAGAGGAGGGGCAGGAGCAGACCCCACACCAGGCACCCCAGACATGGGGGACCTGCACTGGAAGCTGAATCCCCATAACATCTGGCTTTGAAAACCAGAGGAACTTAACTTTGTGAGAATTTACAGTCACTGGGGCTTAACAGTGGGAACGTTACAAATCAGCAGACAGGTCTGGGAGGGCTGGAGAGTGGTAGGAAACATAGTCCCTGCCCTAAAAGAGCCAGCATAACAAACCACCCCTCTGAGATACAACATAGAAACAGCATTTTGAAAAGCACCTTGAGTATATGAGAAGGAGATTTATTTACTAATCCTGATGTGCACTGGAGGGGCACAGATCCTTGGGAGACATCTTCAAGAAGAGAAGGGCTGACAGGTGCCATTTCCTCCTTTCCACCCAGCCTAGATACCTGGACACCTGTGGGAAACAAAACCAACTCTCTCAACATACCTTGCCAACACTTCACACTGCCCCTGTGTTCTCCTGTAGATCTACCCCATCAAATCCACCCCATTTGGCAAGAATCCTTCCAAATGGGTGTCTGACATCTCTCATTCTTTAAGAAGCTCCCGCAGTGAACAGCCCCACTCCAAAGTGAACCTTGCCCTGGACAGAGGGAAAGATAAGCACACACGCCAGTTTGACTGCAGTCCCAGCAGTGGGCTGGGGGACAGACATCGGATCTGATTGCACACTCTGCCACTAACAGAAGCCTCCCAGGGGACAATGCAGAGAGAATGCCCTACAGTTCTGTGCAATTTCAGGCCTGGCAAACAGGCTGAGGGCAGGCATCTGGTCTGACCCAACTACAAGCCCATAATGGCCCCAGACTGGCCCCTTAACAACACAGGAACCAAACCTTCAACACAACGGGCAAAAAGGGTCATTGCAGCTGACTGCCCTGAAGGTGAATGCGGTTCCATCACAATAGTAGGCTGCATGAAGCCCACATAGGAGACACCCTGAAGCACCAGGTTTGGGTGAATAGGGGGACACAGCACTGCAGTGCACTACAGGACCTCTTCTTCATAAGGCCACTACTTTCAAGATCAGGTGATACAGCTGGATTTCTAATACAAAGAATCAAACACAAAGAGTTAGACAAAATGAGGAGACAGACAACTCCATCCCAAATGAAAGGACAAAATCATAGCCAAAGAGCTAAATGAAACAGAGATAAGCAATATGCATGATATAAGGATTCAAAGTGATGGTCATAAAGACACTGGACTTGATAAAAAGGTGGAGGATCTTAGTGAGACTTTCAACAAAGAAAATATAAAAAAGAACCTATCAGAGGCACACTCAAAACTGAAGTTAAAAATACACTAGAAGGAAGAAGAAGTAGATTAGAGGAAGCAGAAGAAGAGATCAGTGAGCTGGAGACAGAATAATGGAAAGCAACCAAGCTGAATGCAAAAAGGATAAAGAATAATAAAAAATGAGAATAGGTTAAGAAACTCAGCAACACTGTCATGTGTAAAATCATTTGCATTACAGGGATTCCAGAAGGAGAAGAGAGAGAAAAGGGGGCAGAAAATTTATTTGAAGAAATAATGGATGAAAACTATTCTACTCTGGGGAAGGAAACAGATATCCAGGTTCGGGAGGCACAGAGAGACCCCTCCCCCACAAAATCAACCCACAAAAGTAGTGATAAAAAGAGAATTTAATTTTTTTCCATATTTTTATTTAAGTTCTAGTTAGTTAACATATACTATAATATTGGTTTCTAAAGAAAGAACTTTAAAAGCAGCAAGAGAAAAGAAAATTGTTATAAACAAGGGACACCCCCCCCCCCCCAAGGCTATCAGCTGATTTTTCAGCAGAAACTTTGTGGGCCAGAAGAGAGTGACACGCTATATTCAAAGTGCTAAAAGGGAAAACACCTGCCACCAAGGATACTCTATCCAGCAAGGCTACCATTCAGAATAGAAGGAGACATAAATAGTTTCCCAGAAAAACAAAAGTTGAAGTTCATCACCACTAAACTAGACTTACAAAAAAGGTTAAAGAGGGGCACCTAGGTGACTCGGTGTGTTAAGCGTCTGCCTTCAGCTCAGGTCATGATCCAAGGGTACTGGGATTGAGCCCCACATCAGGATTCCTGCTTAGCAGGGAGTCTGTTTCTCCCTCTCCCTCTGCCTCTCTCCCCCATCCTCCTGCTTGTGCTCTCCCTCTTGCCTTGCTTTCTCTCTATTTCTCTCAAATAAATAAAATATAAAAAAAGAAAAAAGAAAAGAAAAAATTAAAGGGATTTTGTAAATGCAAACATAATTAAAGTAGCAGACTGGGGCACCTGGGTGGCTCAGTCATTAAACATCTGCCTTCAGCTCAGGTCATGATCCCAGGGTCCTGGAATGGAGCCCCGCATTGGGCTCCCTGCTAAGCGGGAAGCCTGCTTCTCCCTCTCCCACCCCCCCTGCTCATGTTCTCTCTCTTGCTATGTCTCTGTCTAATAAATACATAAAATTTTTAAAAATGAATAAGTAAATAAAAGTAGCAGATTAATCATTTATAAAAACCAGTACAGAGGTTAAAGCACAAAAGCAGTACAATTAATCATACCTTACATTTTTTATTTTGTGAATCCCTTGACTTATTTTTACAAATATAAAGTATGATATCATATACATACAACATGGAGGGAGGTGTAAAAATTTAGTACTTTTAGATTAGTTTCAAACATAAGTGACCATCAACGTAATATAGACTGCAATATGCATAGGATTTTATATATAAACCTAATTGTGAACACAAATCAAAAACCTGTAATAGATATGCAAAAAAAAAAGAGAATGAAATCTACGTATATCACTAACGAAAGGGAAGAGAGCAAAAGAAAAAAGGAACAGAGAAGAGCTACAAAGACAACCATAAAATAATTAACAAAATGGCAATAAATACATTCCATCGATAATTACTTTGAATATAAATGGACTAAATGCTCTAATCAAAAGACACGGGATGACTAATGGATACAAAAGCAAGATCTATCTTTGCTGCATACAAGAGACTCATTTCAGACCTAAAGACACATGCAGATTGGAAGTAAAGGGATGGAGAAATATTTCTTATACAAATGGAAGGAAAGAAAGCTGGGGTAGCAATACTTATATCAGATAAAATAGACTTTAAAACAAAGACTGTAACAAGAGACAAAGAAGGATACTACATAATCATAAAGGGAACAATTCAACAAAAAGATATAACAATTGTAAATATTTATGCACCTAATATGCTCCTAATATACACAACATCTATTAGCAGACTTAAAGGGAGAAATTGATAGTAATACAGTAAACATAGGGGCTTTTCAATCCTACTCACAGCAATGGGTAGATCATCCATAGAGAAAATCAATAAGACAACAGTGGTTTTGCATGAACATTAGACCAAATAGAGCTAACAGAAATATTCAGAACAATACATCTTAAAACAGTGGAATAATCTTTTCAAGTGCACATAGAATAGTCTGCTGAAGAGATCACATGTTAGGCCACAAAACAAGTCTCAACAAATTAATCATATCATGCGACTTTTTCAACCATAAGGTATGAATCTGGAAATCAATCACAGGAGAAAAGAAAAAAAACATGGACAGAAAACAAATTCATGGAGTTAAATAACATGCTAAATAAATAAATAAATAATGAATAAATAATAAATAATTAAATAAATAATGAATGAGTAAACCAGGAAATCAAAGAGGAAATTTAAAAAGTTCATAGAGACAAATGTCAAACACAATAGTCTAAAACCTTTGGTATGCAGCAAAAGCTATTCTCAGAATGAAGATTATAGTAATATAGGCCTACCTCATGAAGCAAGAAAAATCTCAAATAAATAACCTAAAATTAGCCTTTAAAGGAGCAAAGTAAAGAACGAACCCGAATATCAGTAAAAAGAAAGAAATAGTAAGTTAGAGGAGAAATGAATGAAATGGAGACTTAAAAAACAAAAAACAAAAACAGAAACAAAACCCAGTAGAACAGATCAATGAAACCAGGAGCTACTTCTTAGAAAAGATCAGCAGAATTGATAAACATTTAGCCAGACTCATTAAAAAAGTGTGGACTCAAATAAAATCAGGAGTGAAAGAGGAGAAATAACAATCAATACCACAGAAATACAAAGGATTATAAGAGAATAGTATACAAAATTTTATGCCAACAAATTGGACAACCTAGAGGAAATGGATAAATTCCTAGAAACATCTTAACTTCCCAAGTCAGGAAGCAATAGAGAATTTGGACTGATCACTAGCAATGAAATTGAATCAATAATCAAAAAATTCCCAACAGACAAAAGGTCTGGACTAGATAGCTTCACAGGTGAATTCTACCCAACCTTCAAAAAGTCAATACCTATTCATCTCAAACTATTCCAAAAAACAGAAGAGGAAAGAAAGTTTCCAAATTCATTCTGTGAGGCAAGCAAAACTCTGATACCAAAACCAGACAAAGACAATACAAACAAACAAACAAAAAACTACAGGTCAGTATCTCTGAAGAACATAGATGCAAAAATCCTCAGCAAAATAGTAGCAAACCTAATTCAACAATATATTTTAAAAAATTGCCCACAATCAAAGGATGAAAGGATGGTCTAATATTCACAAATCAATTGATGTAATACATCACATTATAAAGAGAAAGGATAGGGGCTGCTGAGGGGCTCAGTAAGTTACATATCTGATTCTTGATTTTGGCTAAAGTCATGATCTCAGGGTGAGATCAAGCCCCATGTAGGCTCTGCACTGAGTGTGGAGCTTGCTTAAGATTGTCTTTCTCCCTCTCCCTCTGCACCTCCCCCTACTCATGCTGTGAGTGCATGCACTCTCTCTCTCAAAAAAAAAAAAAGAGAGAGAGAGAGAGAGAAAGAAAAAGAATAAAAAGAAAGAAAGGAAGGAAGAAAGAGAGAGAGAGAGAGAGAGAGAAAGGAAAAAAAAACCCATATGATCATTTCAATAGATGCAGAAAAAACACTTGACAAAGTACAGTACCCATTCATGATAAAAGCTCTCAAGAAAGTAGGTTTAAAGGAAATATAACTCAACACAATAAATGCCACATGTGAAAAACTCACAGCTAAAATCATACTCAAAGATTAAAAAAAAAACTGAGAGCGTTTCCTCTAAGATCAAGAACAAGACAAGGATCTTCACTCTCGGGGTGCCTGGGTGGCTCAGTGGGTTAAGCCTCTTGCATTCGGCTTGGGTCATGATCTCAGGGTCCTGGGAACAAGCCCCCCATCAGGCTCTCTGCTCATCAGGGAGCCTGCTTCCCCCCACCTCTCTCTGCCTGCCTCTCTGCCTACTTGTGATCTCTGTCAAATAAATAAATAAATAAATTTTTAAAAAAGATTTTGTTTATTTATTTGACAGACAAAGATCACAAGTAGGCTGAGAGGCAGGCAGAGAGAGAGAGGAGGAAGCAGGCTCCCTGCTGAGAAGGAAAGCCCGACATGGGGCTCGATCCCAGGACCCTGAGATCACGACCTGAGCCAAAGGCAGAGGCTTTAACCCACTGAGCCACCCAGGTGCCCCTCTTTTCTTTTTTTTAAAGGATGTTCAGTCTCACCATTTTTATTCAACGTAGTACCGGAAGTCCTAGCTACAGCAAACAAACAAGAAAAAGAAATAAAAGACATCCAAATTGGTAAGAAAGAAGTAAAACTTTTACTATTTACAGATGACATGAGACTAGAAAATAGAAAACCCTAAAGACTCCTCCAAAAAACATTAAAGCAGATAAATGAGTTCACTAAAGTTGCAAGATACAAAATTAATACACAGAAATCTCTTGCATTTTTATACACTAATAATGAAGTAGCTGAAACAGAAATTAAGAAAACAATACCATTTATAATTGTACCAAAATAATAAAATACCTAATAAACTTAACCAAGGAGGTGAAAGACCTATGCTCTAGGTCTTTCTAGACCTAGACTATAAAACTAAAAACTAAAACTAAACTATAAAACATTAATGAAAGAAATTGAAGATGGCACAAACACATGGAAAGATATTCCATGCTCATGGTTTGGGAGAGACAATATTGTTAAAATGTTCATGCGACCCAAAGCAGTCTACAGATTTAAGGCAATCCCTATCAAAATGCCAGCAGCATTTTTCATAGAACTATAATAACAATCCTAAAATTTGTGTGGAACCACAAAAGACCCCAATAGCCAAAGGACTCTTGAAAATGAAGTAGAAAACTAGAGGTGTCACAATCTCAGACTTCAAAATGTAGCATAAAGCTATAGTAAAGAACACAATACGGTACTGGCACAAAGAGACACAGACATCAGAGGAACAGATTAGAAAGCCCAGAAACAAATCCATGATTATATAGTCAATTAATCCATGACAAAGAAGACAAGATATACAATGGGAAAACAGCAGTCTCTTCAACAAATGGTAATGGGAAAACTGGACAAATAACATGCAAAGGAAAGAAACTGGACCACTTTCCTAAACCATATACAAAAGTAAACTCAAAATAGAATAGAGACCTAAATTTGAGACCTGAAACCATAAAATTTCCAGAAGAAAACATAGGCAGTAATTTCTTTGACATCAGCCATAGAAATAATTTTCTAGTTATGTCTCCTTTGGCAAGGGAAACAAAAGCAAAATTCAAGTACTGGGAATATACCAAAATAAAAAACCTTTTGCACAGTGAAGGAAACCACCGACAAAACATAAAGATAACTTAGTGAATGGAAGAATATATTTGCAAATAATATAGTCAACAAAGGGTTAATATCCAAACTATATAACAAACTGATACAACTCAACACCAAAAAACCCAAATAATCCTAAAAAATAGGTAGAGGGCCTGAATAGACATTTTTCCAAAGAAGACATCCAGATGGCCTCCAGACACCTGAAAAGATGCTCAACATCACTCATCATCAAGGAAATGCAAATCAAAACTATAATGAGATATACCTCATGACAGTCAGAATGGCTAAGATAAAAAACACGATAAATAACAAATGTTGACAAAGATGTGGAAAAAAGGAGCCATCATGTGCTGTTGTTGGGAATGTTAAGCTGGTGCAGCCACTGTGGAAAATAGTAGAGCGGTTCCTCAAAAAATTCAAAATAGAATTACCATATATCCAGTAATTACACTACTGGGTATTTACCCAAAGAAAAAGAAAAAACTGATTCAAAAAGATATATGCACCCCTACGTTTACTGCAGCATTATTTACAAAGTCAAGATAGGGAAGTAACCCAAGTTTCCATCAACAGATAAAGGCATAAAGAAGTGGTATATATACACAATGGAATATATTATTCAGCCATAAAATAGAATGAAATCTTGCAATTTGCAGCAATATGGATGGACCTACAGGGTTTAATGCTAAGAGAAATAAGTTAGAGAAAGATGAATACCATATTTCACTAATATGTGGAATTTAAGAAACAAAACAAATGACGAGAAAGAGACAAACAAAACCAGACCCTTAACTCTAGAGAACAAACTGATGGTTACTAGAGGGGAGGTGTGTGGGGGATGAAGGATATAGGTGATGGAGATTAAGGAGCACACTTACCTTCATGAACAGTGAGTAATGTATAGAATCACTGAATCACTCTATTGTACACCTGAAACTAATATAACACTTGATGTTAGTTATACTTGAATAAAAATAAAAAATTTAAAATGGAAGACTTCAGTAACTGGTGCGATATAGACATTGTGTGGGAAGGAGGAGCCAAAGGCAAATATGAGCTTTCAAGTCTCTGGTGAGGGGAAAACATCGACTCAGAGGGATGGGAAGGGGGCACAGGGAACATGATAGGGAAGTGTTAGCAACACAGCCATTGACAGAGGGATATTCAACTAGATGATCAAGTTGTGCAGTTGAAGCTGTGAAAAAGCGCTAGGGAAGAAAACTTGGGGATTCACCTGAAAAAGTAAAAATGTGAAAGTTGAAAAATGTGAAAAAGTTGAAAACGTGAAGATGAATGAGAACTGAAAGAAAGTGAAAGGAAACCCAAACTAGGTGGGGCATTTGGGTTGGATGGTGTTTGGGCACAGACAGTTATAAATCCAGAGGAAGAAGAGAATCTCTTCAGAGCACTCTCCCAAAGCTCTAGGGTCTAGCTGGAGTCTGTGAAACTAGAAGCTTCAGGGAGGATAGAATAAGAATGGCCAACTCCTGAAGATTATTAGGAAACTGATATTAAAAAGTGATTAGAGGAGTTTTCTTGAATCTTTGTAAGAACCATTTAGTCATTTAGTGGGAGGACAAATAAGAAGTTGAGGAATAATAGGCAGTGAAGTAAAGGAGACAGGGTTTGTAGACCCACTCTTCAAGAAACTGGGCAATACAAATATGGTGAGAAATATGACAATAACTAAAGGGTGTTGTAGAATAGAACAAAAGACTGTTTTCCCTTTCCATGTACCTTAAGAAAATTTGTTTTCTGAGGACAGAAGTACCAGATTGGTACTTTAAAGGAAATAACCAGATTTCTGTAACATGTGGCCATTTGTATATAGTCATAGCAAAGGTTGCTTGTCTAGATAATTTGGTCTGGGCTCTTTCATGACTCAGTCAATGTCCATTTTTGTGGCTTTCTGAAAGAGACATTCACCACCATGGCACAGTCAGCAAATAACAACAAATTCTTTATTCTCTGTTGCCATCGTGGTCATCAACGTTGACCACTCCTGCCCAGTGGATGTCAGTTCTGCTGCAGAAAGAAAATGAGACATTGGAAAGGAAATGTGTACTTCAGACCCACACAGAGATCTGAAGGGCTGGATCTAGGCTTGTGCTCTTTTCAGAATTTGGATTAGAAAATAGGCAGAGATGGAATCTTGGAGAACAGCGCCTCTGGCATTATGACTCACTATTTGAGGATTTCATTAGGAAGTGAAGTAACATGTCCTTCAGTCAGTCATCAGGAAATCATGACTGCCTGCTTATTCCACCAAATCCTGCAGAATTTAGCTGGAGAAGGTAAGAGTCTGGGGGTGGAAACTTCGACACTGTAATGATTTCCTTACCTAAATCCAATCTTTTCTATTTCAAGTCGTGAAAACACATATTTTTAGATGGACTGATAGACACACACTCATACAGAGCGTGTATGTATATTATCTTTTCATAAACATTTACCTGTCAATGTCTGTAACTTAGGGTGCCTTTAAATAAAATCTCAACTGAATTAACCTAAAATAAAATGTTCTCTGTACGAGTTCCCAAAAGAAGATGAACCCTAAGAAAGACTACTTAAATTCATTCCAGAGAAAATGGGGAATAAATGAGAATACCAGGAAGAGTTAGAGGGTTATTTTGATGAACTGATTTCTATATAATATAAAGGAAGATTAGAGCTCATAGGGTTCTGCATTTTAAAATAAATCACTGCATGGAAGCAGAGGAAATATTACGAAGAATTTTGCTCTGATGCCTGCTTAACACTTTCCTTCCTTTATGGAATTCAAAATTTCAGAAGGAAAGCACAGTTTAGGCAGTCCTTTTACTCATTCAGCAAAAAAGGCATTGAGGGCCTCCTGTGAGCCAGGCACAATGTTAGGCTCTTGGAGAAGATGGTGAACAAAAAGAGACCTTTCTCACTCACAGAACCGAGAGGCTAGAGGGGATGGGAGAGCAGTCACCAAATCATGGCACTGATGAATATATAATTACAAACTGAGATAAGTGCTTTAAAAGAAAAGAATGGAGTCCTATAAAAAGTAAAGAACAAAGAAGTCCAGGTGGGGATGCAGAAAGGGCTCTTTGAGCTGAGATCTAATGAGCAAAGTTGAGTTAAAGCTAACAGAGAAAGCGGGGGAGCCCTCAAGATGCAGGGAAGAGCATACCCAAAGGAGGACCCCACCCCCACGCTCAACCCCCACAGGGGCCTAGACCAAGCAGCTCCTAGTTAAGGATTTGGTCTTTATTCCAAGAACAGTGGGACGCCATTCAGGGCTTTTCGGGAGGTTGGTGACATGATCAGATTTGTGTTTTGAAAAGAACACTCTGGCTGCAATGTTGAAAACAAATTGGAAAGACATTGTCTAGAAGCCATTGTTTCACTGAGTAAATGCTAAGGCCTCAGCTGTCACAATCACTTACCTGTGGTCAGCTGACTCCATGAATATTTTCCTGCACCACTGTGGACATTTGGAAGCTATTTTAGATGGAGGATTAGGAATTTCTTGATCCTAGATTATTATATGATTATGTGAACATTTGGAAGAGAGGCACAACACCTTTCTGTCTGCTCAGAGTTTTGACTGGCATAACTATCATAACTGTTCTTGTCTGTGATAGCACAAACAGGCCTATCAAACAAACTTCTGCATTTCGCAGTCAGGGGCAATATCATGTCACCCTCTCTTCCTTCCACTTCTGTCACTGTACATGCTCCTGGTCTTTCCAGTTTCCCTCCTGAGCTTTGACTCTCCATGCGTCAAGGACCCACGTCGGACTCCTCCTGTCTCTGAGAAACCTAGACCGCCCGTTCAGTTACTTCAACAGGATGCCTGAGTGCACAGGGCAGGGAGAACAATGGCAAGAGCAGGACAGAGCCTCAGATACCAGGCAGGATCCAGTCATCCTGACCAGTTTGTCGCTTTGTCTTAGAAAGGCCTGACTGCAAAGGCCCACTTATCAAATTTCAACTAACGGGGACTAAAACCATGAGTGAGAAATGGCCCTCATCAGAACCCTGAGTCACCTCAGGCTGCCTTGGGAGCAGTCCCGAAGTCTGAGGCAATCTCGGCAGAAGTACATGGAGGGAAGCAGGGACAGGAAGCCAGGTGAGTCCTGATGACCCCACCCTGCCCTTCACCATACCTGTGGCCAAAATGTTGCTGGAGAGCTGAGATGCGTAGAGTCCAGCCAAAACTACGCTCTGCCGGGTGTAAAACTCTTTGAGGTTCCCATCAGGTGTCCATCACCTGGTGTCACTAACATGGCTTTAACTGTTATGTCTTCCTTACATGGAACCTAAGCAGACTCCTCTCTTGACTTTCACTAACTTAAGCTAATTGTGGCATCTGTCACCACACAGAAAGCTACTCCTTCCCGGACAGAATGGCCCGTTAGTACTCTAAGTGTGGCATTGTGCTTCCTCAATCCTCTCCAGACTGAAGCTCCTTATCTCCTTGCAGGGGTGCTTCTCTAGTGAGGTTTTTTAGGGTCCAGTTGTCCTAGCTGTATGTCACCGGATTTGCTAATGGTTTAAGAGATATCGTTCTGAAGACGTGTGTAAGTGACTGATTGAACAAGCTTGCCTCAATTATGTTTATTCTTGCATCCATTCTTCTCAAACCAGTTCTTTTCCATCAGAATACAAAATCTGAAACAGACACCATAGCTTTTCTACTTCAGGAAAGAGTATTAGTTCCTTTGTTTGGGCACCATAAATCTAAGCGCTCTCTAACTGCAGTCCAATCTACCCCAGTTTAGTTAAAATTCCAAATACATGTCCAGAAGAGATTATCCCCTGTTCTTGCTCAGACCTGACTCCGTCTTTGAAGCGTGGAGATGAGGGGCAGAGTACGATTGTCCCCTTTTCTGTGTCATAGCTCTTCCTCCTTCATCCTAGCTACTGTTTCCAACCATTCCAGGGTTGCAGTGGGGGAGAAAAGACCAGGGGAGAACTGGTCAGTGCAGTTATCTGTTGATGACTTCCAGGCATAATGGATATGCAAAGCTTATTCTGTGGTACTTCCACATGTTCCTCTGAGATGCCCTGCTGGTGACATCTAAACTTCTCAAAAGTGTGGTCCAAAATGATGAAGTTATTATCACCTGAGAACTTTTTAGAAATAACATTTTGGGGCCCCTCCTTCCTAAGGAATCAGAAGTCCTAGGAGTATGGCACAGGAATCTGTTTTAATAAAGCCCTCTGGGTGATTCTAAGGCAGGCTAATGTTTGAGAAAGTGGTTCCTCTCCTCTGGCTGGCCACTTATAAGCTTGGTCATGCCTTAGGTTTCTGGGCACATTGCACCTCGAGTTCTGTGTTTTCCTGCTGAGGTGAGCCCACAAATCTCCTACAGCCCAGGATACTACTCTTTCTCTATAGCTAGTGACAGTAAAGCTCCCTCCCAACATTATATATTCATTGCTCTACTCCTCAGAGGTCCCTACACCTAAACTTAGACTCTTGGAGAGATGATGATGTGAGCTTCTCTGTGTGCCAAGCTTTAAAAGATATGTGCTAGGCTGTCAAGGAGTTCTCTTGAAGCCTCCCTCCCTGGGCTTAATCCTTTATCTTCTATTCAGGTGGGTGATGGGCTCCTGTTGACCAAACTGGATTTATGGTCTCTTAGCATGTCCCACGGAAGTGATTTAGCACGTATCTTTAGGATACAGGAGAACTTGATGCCTCTTCTTTTATTCATGTCTTTGAGGCTTGTTGCAAAAATCCAAGACAAGAGAAGAGTTATATTTAATATCATTTGGACATGGCAACCAAAACTCAATCCAGTAGGATGGTTGGGCTTTATTTTTCCTGTTACTTTTAGTAATGCAGTCCATGTTCATATTGGCTACATCACATCAGTGATCTATAAGGGATATATGTCAATTACCTTAAATCATTTAACTTAGGCTCCTGTTAAGTCATGTCTCCCCAAATTTTTTCTTAGCTAGGTCTTTGTGTCTGTTTTAAAATAGATTTAGGGGCGCCTGGGTGGCTCAGTGGTTAAAGCCTCTGCCTTCGGCTCAGGTCATGATCTCAGGGTCCTGGGATCGAGTCCCACGTCGGGCTCTCTGCTCAGCAGGGAGCCTGCCTCCTCCTCCTGTCTCTCTCTGCCTGCCTCTCTGACTGCTTGTGATCTGTCTGTCAAATAAATTAAAAAAAAAAACATGTTAAAATAGATTTATGCTTCTCTTCTACGTTTACCATGGTTATGTGCCTCTCCTATCTTCTTATATTCATGTATTGCTAAGCTCATGGAACTTTCCAGACATTGCTTTGCCTCACATTCAAGCTATCTCTCCAACGATGCTACACACTTTCAGGTAACATAATCACTGTTCCGATGATCAGAATTAAGAAGAGATGACTAATTCCTTGGTCAGTTCCTCTATATATGAGAGACGAACTTATCATCAAAGCAAAAGAAGTATTTATCAAATGCTTTGTTGTCATTGCATTAAATATCTTATAGATGTTGATTATGCATAGGTGTTATTCATCCTTCCTGGCTGGGCACTCATTGCAGCTTGGCAATTGATTTCTTACATGTTTTTTGTTGTTTTTCCATGGAGATTACCCCAGATCTTTACCCCCTAAAATCCAGCTACCATTTATTCCCATCATCCCCCGCAAAAGGGGATTCACCATCCATTTAACTAAAAGTATTAATGTTAGACAATACAAGTTCCCTCAACTTCCCTCTTCTTAACCTCAAAATCTCCATATTGATTCTTTTACTCTCTTTGTTTTTACCTCAGAAGATGTCCCTCTTATGCTCGCCAAGATCATGCCTTCATCTTTGTAACATTTTCTCAGCAGCTCTGGGACTTATATTTCTTTTGAGTCTTTAATGTGTCTCTCGTTACTAGCCCTATGATATTAGCCAAAAAGTTTAAGTCTCACATCCTACAAACCAACTCACAAGAAAACATCCCTTGACCCTCAAGTCACCATCATGTCATTTTCCTTTGCTTCACTCCTGTCTAGTCTTTTTCCTCCATTCTCCTGATAACTTTCCACTCAAAGTTAGTCAGTGATATCCTCATCATTAAATCCAAAGGCCTTTTCTTAGTTTTCATTTTCTTGGAACTGTAGCCTTTTCATATTACACTTTCTATTCCTGTCTCCTGGGCACATGATAAGTCCTCAATATATATCACTCCTATTAGCATAATAGCGTCACCTTCAAAACTGTTCTCCCTA
The DNA here is from genome assembly GCF_002288905.1 of Enhydra lutris kenyoni. Taxonomy (NCBI): domain Eukaryota; kingdom Metazoa; phylum Chordata; class Mammalia; order Carnivora; family Mustelidae; genus Enhydra; species Enhydra lutris. The sequence continues at coordinate 30,262,882 of NW_019154103.1, forward strand.
CTGATAATGTCTCTACTCATCATGTGTTCCATTGCCAGAATTATTTTCCTAAAGGAAACTGAACTTTGCTTAAATGTCTTAAATAATTTAGCTCCAGTATCCACTTCCAGCCTTACTGCCTAATATTTCTCGACATACCAACCGAAGTGGACAACTCAAAATGGGACCATTTCCTCTTTTCCAAAGAATATATTTCATTTCTTCGAGTTTTTGCTTATGCTGCTTTTTCACTTTGAACTTCTCTTCCTTCCAAGTTCTTTATGTCATAGTACTACTTATTCTTTAGGATCCATCACAAATGCTACCTCTGTGAAGGCTTGCCTGGTTCACTTAAATGATAACTTCTTTTTCTCTCTAAATTTCAAGTTGACTGGCATCCCTTATGTTATACATTCAAATACACAAATACAAATAATTACTAAATTTACAGAGCATAATCTCTTTCCAAAACGACAACATCTTTTCTACACAGGGAAAGCAATATAAAGCACCCCACCTTTCTTGTCTCACATTAGTTTAGACAAAACACCATCTGAGAACTGGGAAAACCATAATTTTCTTTAATGTTTTGCCTGCAATTTGTAAAACAACAGAAAATATTCCTGTGGACACATTTAAAATTTTTCCCAGATGCCATAATTTTAGTACTGTATGGCAATGTCTTCATGACACCCACTGAACATACAGATGCTGAAAGAGTCTGGAGGACCGGAACAAAAATGATTAGCAATTTTGGAAATAGGCTCTATGTGGAAGTAATTTATATATGAAGGAGGAGGAGGAGGACAAAGAAAAAGAGGAGGGCAAATTATCTGACTCAGAAAAGAAAAGGTAGGGGCAGGAAATGTTAGCAATTAGTTTCTGAGTGTCTGAAAAAACTATTATATGAGTGACAGTGACAGCTGTTTCATGTTCCTACTCAGAGGAGAACAAATGCTTTGGGCTATTGCAACAGAGATTACAAAGACACATTAGGAAGATTATCCAAGACTCTAAAGTTGGGAGAATTGTGGGATATGATAGCATGCTGTCAAGGAAAGGAAGAAGAGACATCTTTTCATGGCTGGAAGAAAAGATACTGGAGATAAAGCTCTTTTAGGGTTTTATTTCGATGAGGTCATACATATGGAAAAAGATATAATTCTATATCACAGTATATGAAAAAGTTCTTTCATAAAATATGTTAGGGATCTAATCTATCCTCAAGGAAGGAAGAAAAGTTCTAGGAATATGACATTGTGGGTAGATGCACTGTCTTCTAGATGATATTCTGGTTACTTCTCCTAGATCACTCACTTCCTAGCTTTGTGACCCTGAAAAAGTTGTTCAGCTGCTCTAAGAATCCATTTTCTTATCTGCAAAATGGAGATAACAGTTGTGCCTCCCTCACAGAGACATGAGCAGTCGCTGAAATGATGTTCAATAAATGTTAATTTTTATTATTTTTTTAGATATGTAGAACCTTTTAGATACTATGTTAGGCATATTCTCAATCATCTCCTCTACAGAGCTATCATCCAAGCCCCGTATAAGATAGGATGATATGATGACTTTTCACCAGAGTTCTGTTCTTTAATTAAAAATGAAAGCCCTAGGTATCAAAGACCAGCCTGCTGAGTTTCCGTACCTTTCCCAACCACGAGACATTTCCCTGATGTCTGCAGCACGTCTTTGACGCTTGGGACAGAAGACCAATTTGCCTCCACCCCCACGTGGCTCCACCTGTCACATTATTATGTGATCTTTATAAAATTAAGCTGAGAATGTACCAACTTTTTTTCATTATGCTTTTAACCAAAGCCATTAAGCTTACAGATATGGCGTCTGTTTAATCAAATGAATGGATACAGGAAAAAAAGAATCCTGTATTTAATTTCACATCTTCAAAAAGAGTATTTATACCAACGAATGTATTCATGCTCAATTTGAGCTATAATGTATTTCTCATCATCTGATGAACTTGTGATAGAGGGTCTGTTTGTAGCTAGTGGTTAATAGACAAAGTATATTTTCCTTTCGGTCATTGTTTCTGTCTTCCTCTACCATTTACCTTCAGATTAAGCCATTTTCTCAAGGATCCCAGTATGTGAATTCTTTAACACTTCTCTGTTGATATCAGATGAAGACATCATCATTCCGATTTTGGCAGTAGTTACTGTATATCAATATAGACACCTGGTAAGATTTCAGTTCCCCATTTGAGTGTCAGTTAAAAAGCATAGAATGCTACCTATGTGGTTGTATTAGAGTGTGTGTGTGTGTATACATGAATATTTCCTTTTTTAAGGAAAGTTTGGATTCTCAGGAATAAGGATAATGAGGCATAAGTACCACTCTTAGCAAAACAAAGAGTTCAGTACAAAGTGTTATATATAGCTTAATATGAAAATATATTAATGACTATCTGTATGACAATAGTGAAATTAAAAAGTCCGAATCGTAGGATTGAGTTTATATGGAGTCAGAAAGAGACATCATAATTAGAATTTCAGCAACATGTTTGGGTGATAGAAATCAGTGGGGCATGACAAGCTCTACTTTGAGTTATACATAAAGATAGCTGAGGACTGGAATGAGACATACATGATGTATAAAGGAATCCTTCGACACTATGAAAATAGTTTACCACTGTGAAGAGAAAAGGGGAAGGTTAAATTACTTTGGCTCTAAAACCCCATGTAATGCAAAAACCAATTGAACCAACTTTGTTTTCCAGATGTCTTCAGAACTGCATGATTGCCAAAGTTGGAGGAGTATCTGAAGATTTCAGGGTATGCATTATACTTTGCTACAGAAACAGCAGCCATAATGATAAATGTTTTAAATTATCCTTGGATGGACAAAGGAAATACTATTGCATAGATTTAGTAAAGCATTCTTTTAAAGAAGAAGCCTAAAATGTCAGTCTTTGGAGTAGGAGGCATTGGAGTTTGAGCCCTAGCACCACCACTTACTCTGCTGGACCCTAAGAAAGTCTTTCAACTCACTGAGCTTTAGGTTCCTTGCCTTTAAAGTGAGCCCAGTAACAAGGCTGACTACGTGGGGCTGATGTGAGGTTTAAATGAGATATGAATAAAGCCCTTAGCACAGGTTTGACGGCACAGAGTAAGGGCTTAATAAATGTCAGCTGTGATATTTAATGATGAAGGTGAAAATGATGAAAAAGGGGAGGAGGAAGAGAATGAATTAGAAAATCAGCAAGACCCAAATCTATATCCTTTTAAAAGAGACTCCTGAGATGGGCACCTAAGTGGTTCATTGGTTAAGCATCTGACTCTTGGTTTTGGCTCAGGTCATGATCTCAAGGGTCGTGAGATGGAGCCTTATGCTCAGTGGGGAGTCTGCTTGAGATTCTCTCCCTCTGCCCCTCTCCCTGCACATGAACTCTCTTACTCTGAAATAAATAAATCTTAAAAGAGAGAGAGAGAGAGACTCCTGGGAAACAATTGGTTTAAAAAAAAAGGGAAAATCATCTTTTACTAAGGGTAAAATATAGCACAGCATTTAGGTGCATTCCTTTACTGGTTCTCGTAGAAAAATAGTCACTGTAAAATGGGGCCATATGCATTTTGTCAGAATGGAAAGAGGAATTTTTTTTTTTTTTTTTACCTAAAATTAAGAACAAACCTTAGGTATAAAACTTCTGTCCTTTGGCTAAAACCCTATATAGCTAAGAGTTTATTAAAGAATGCAGTTTCTCCACTCTCTCTAGTCTGTAGGGATAGTGGAGATGGAGTGTAGCACATCAAAAGTTAAGACTCAATGAATAGGCTTTCTTGAAATTGACAAGCTGACCCTAAAATTCATATAGATATGTAAAAGACTTTGAATATGCAGAACAATTTTGAAAAAGAAGAACAAAGTTGGAGGATTTACACTACCTGATTTCAGTATTCTGGAAAGCTACAGTCATCAAGACAGTGTGATACTGGCATAAAGATTAACATAACAAAGGAACAGGATAGAGGGCACAGTGATAGACTCCCACTAAGGCAGTCATTTGGTTTTTAACAAGATGCCAAAGTCATCCAATAGGAAAAGGACATTCTTATACTTTAAGAAATGGTATAATAAATAAATTAAATGGTATAATAAATAAAAGGAAATAAGTATCAATAAACTGGATATCCATATGGAGAAAGGGTCAACCGTGGCCCCTCCCTCATATTATACACATAAATTAATTCAAGATGGATACTAGTCCTAAACATAAAAGCTAATACCATAAAATTTTAGAAGATAAATTTTGAAACTGGGTGTGGTGCATAAACAATGAATCTTGGAATACTGAAAAAATAAAGTTAAATATTAAAAATTCCATTCAAAAAATTTTTTTAAAAAGATAGGAGATTATCTTCATGACTTGAGGAGTAGGTTAATTTTTTTTTTTAAAGACTTTATTTATTTAGGAGCACCTGGGTGGCTCAGTGGGTTAAGCTGCTGCCTTCAGCTCAGGTCATGGTCTCAGGGTCCTGGGATTGAGCCCCGAATTGGGCTCTCTGCTCAGCAGGGAGCCTGCTTTCCCCTCTCTCTCTGCCTGCCTCTCTGCCTACTTGTCATCACTCTCTCTCAAATAAATAAATAAATAAATAATCTTAAAAAAAAATAAAGACTTTATTTATTTATTTGACAGAGAGAAAACGGGAGAGGGAACACAAGCAGGGGGAGTGGGAGAGGGAGAAGCAGGCTTCCCGCTGAGCAGGAAGCCCGATGCGGGGCCCAATCCCAGGACTCTGGGATCATAACCTGAGCCAAAGGCAGGCGCTTAACAGACTGAGTCACTCAGGTGCCCCTAATTCTTTTTTTTTTTTAAGATTGGACAAAAAACAAAACAAAACAAAAACTAACCATGAAGGAAAAAAATTGATAAAGTCAATTTCATCAAATGAAAAGGTTCTCTCATCAGAAGACACTGCTAGGAAAATGAATAAGTAAACTGAAGACTGGAAGAAAATATTTGCAAAGTATATATCTGGTGAAAGGCTGGTCTCCAGGATATAAAGAATTTCTACAACTCAGTAACATAAAGTCAAATAACTCAATAAGGAGGAGGTTTGAAGACATTTTCCAAAAGAAGATACAGGAATGGCCAAAGTGCATGAAAAAATGCTTAATATCAAGTCATCAGAAAAATGCAACTTAAAATTCCAGTGAAGTGCCATTATATATCTATAAGGAATGCTAAAACTGAAAAGACAGCACCAAAAGTTGACAAAGATGTAGAGTGATCAGAATTCTCAGACGGTATTGGTGGGAGGGAAAAAATGGTACAATCTAGAGTAGGTACCGACTACTTTATGTCTATAGAAATTCTACTCCTAAATATTTACTCCAAGAAATTAAAGCATGTGTCCACACGGGGTGCCTGGGTGGCTCAGTGGGTTAAAGCCTCTGTCTTCGGCTCAGGTCATGATCCCAGAGTCCTGGGATCAAGCCCCACATCGGGCTCTCTGCTCAGCAGGGAGCCTGCTTCCCTCTCTCTCTCTACCTGCCTCTCTGCCTACTTGTGATCTGTCTCTCTGTCAAATAAGTAAATAAAATCTAAAAAAATTTAAGGAAAAAAATAATAAAGCATGTGTCCACAAAGGCATCTATAATAATGTTCATAGATTTATTCATAATAGCTAAAAGCTGGAAGTAGGTCATCAACAGAATATCGTAGAAAAGAACTTTGCCCTATTTTTACAATGGAACACTACTTAGGAATAAAAAGGGAGAAAACTAAGAGGCATCAGGGTAGCTCAGTCGTCTTAGTGTCCAACTCTTGATTTCAGCTCAGGTCATGATCTCAGGGTCATGAGATTGAGTTCCACGTTGGGCTCCATACTGGTCATAGAGCCTGCTTAGGATTCTCTCTCCCTCTCCCTCTGCACCCACACCACCCAGGCTCTCTCAGGAAAAAAAAAAAAAAAAAATCAAATGCTGAGGGAAAGAATCTTTACTCAAAGATTCCACTTACAGAAATTTTAGAAAAGGCAAAACAAATATATGGTGGAAAATGTCAGGAAAGTGAGTGCTGAGCTAAGCAACAATATACTGGGAATGGGCATTTGGTGACTTTCTGCTTTGTTGATAGTGTTTTACATTGGGATAGGGGTTTGGGTTAAACAAGTACATGCATTTGTCAGAGAATGTTTATATAAGATTTGTGCATTTCATTATGCATAAATTTTGCCTCAAATAAAATCCCTGTAAACAAATACTGAAACTCAGTATGCTAATGATATGAAACTAATGATATGCATGCTGAAATGTTTAGGGAGAAGTATACTGATGTTTTAACTGGCTTTGTAACACATCAACAAATAGGATGGATTGATAGATACCTTGAGGGATGGATAGATGGACTGTTATGTGATAAGCTAGGTATAGTAAAATACTAATGGCATAATCTAAGTGGAGGGTATGGGAGTATTCATCATAAAATTCTTTTAACTTTTCTGTAAGTTTGAACATTTTCTTAATAAAATGTGTGTGGGCGGGGGAGTTAAGGCTGAATTAGCTAAGACCCAGATGAGTGAATTTGATCCTTCTTCTGTTGAATTATAAAATATGGAGCCATGAAGGGTCTAAGCAAGGCAGTGCTATAACCAGATTGACATTTTAGAGAGATCTCTCTGCCTAAAGTGAACAGGGTGAATTACAGGCATAGGAGTAGGAACTAATTTCAGGTCTAGGAGACCAGTTAGGAAACTATTCCAGTATCTTTGTGAGAGATTTAACAAGGTAAGCTCTATAAAATGACAGTAGGTAACAGTTCAATACTAGAGGAGAGGGCAAGGAAGGAGTTCAAGATGGCTCCCAGGTTCCTGGTATTGTTCCCAGAGTGAATGACAGGGACAGCCTCTGAGAGAAAACAGAGACAAAGCAAATGAGGGGTTGAGTGCAGGGGGTGAGAAAAGATGTTTCATTCCATATTAGACATGTTGACTTTGAGGTTCACTGTGGTTCTCTCAGGTAAAGATGTCCAAGTGGCTTTAGTAATATGGCTCTAGAGCTCAGAGAAGATGTCTAGGTTGGAGATGTGGACTTTAAAATCATCAACTAAATGGTGGTAGTTGAAGCCATGCCAATGAATGAGACTTTTCAGGGACAGAATATAAATGAGAGAGCCCTGAGGTTACTGATACTTTAGGGGGTGGCTGAGGAAGAGGATAAAGCAAATGAGGCCAAGGACGACAAATGTAGAGAATTATCTGTGGTTCTCAAAAGTACAAAAGACAAAATTCCTGTAGAGGAGCGTACAAATAACTCTGTTATGGCTTTTGGGGTAGGAAGGAGGCAGGTCAGGAAAATTTTCACTAAGAAATGTCATTTGAACAGAGTAAAGGGTGAGTAGGAGTTTTCCATGCAAACAAGGGAGATAAAAGAAAGGCAAAAGGAACAACCTGATAGGCCAGAAGTTTGTTTGGAGACTTGAAATGTGACATTTTCACCAAATATGAGACTGCTGGAATACAGTTGTGGGGTTTGGGAGGATCAGCCTTTGTACTTCTGCCTGATTTAAACCAGTCGTTTTCAATTACTGTGCATCAGAAGTCCCCGATGTGCTTGTTAAAGCCCAGATCACTGGGTCCCGCTCCCTGAGTGTCTGATACAATATGTGTGTGTCAACCTGATCTTCTGTATTTTTAGTAAGATCTCAGGTGATGTTGATGCTGCTGGGTCCATGACCACACTCTGAGGATTATAGGGAAGAAGAGGTGCCACACAGTTGTCCGGAAACATCTTCTCAGGACAGATCTTTCCAGTCAGAAGGGACTAGTTATACCAGCATAAGGGACAGTTCCCCCCACATAGTCTTCACAACCTTCTCAGGGTTTTGTTTGCTTTGTGGCTTGTTTTTGTTTTTGTGTGTTTGTTTTAGACAGATCCTTCTTATCTAATCTTCAATTTATAGGAATTTGGGAAATTTTTGAGGCTGAGTTCTCTTCCACAAAATAGACTCATACTCATGTTAAGTCCCAGGGCCTCCTCTGTCCACATGCCCTGGGGACGCATGTAAGAGGAAATGACTGCCGTGCATTTCTCCCCAACACTGGCTGCTCCACAGAACGGATGGCTGGAAGAGATTAGCAGACTGAGCCTACCTGATAACAGTATTTGTTGGGGGTTTTGTACATCTTAAAGTACGCCACTATCAATTCATCATTTTACCTTCCGGATAAGCCAGCACTGTTATTACTGGTAGATTTAAAAAAAAAAAAAAGGCCAAAAAAACCAAACAAGCACAAAGAGATGATGATGTGTCAAAATCTCTACAATAGTTCCTGGTCTAGTGGTGACCCCATTGACACCACAAGCCTCTCCTAGAAAATGGTGACAGTTTTTAATTTCAAATTTATCTCTTCTACAGGTTTGCAACATATCAGCGACACCATCTAATGCAAATATTCCAAAGTTAATCAGGAATTATATGTGGTCGCAGGGCCATGGCGGTGGACTGATGGATTTCAGCTGCCTACCACCTGTGGGCTGGAGAGGTAGTACAGGGGGACACAGGATTTCAGAACAACCCTAAAGAATTTCTCCTGTGTAACCTCTATTTCCACTTGCAACAGCATCGTGACTACTTCCATATTCTTTTTTTTTTTTTTAAGATTTTTTTATTTATTCATTTGACAGAGAGAGATCACAAGTAGGTAGAGAGACAGGCAGAGAGAGAGGAGGAAGCAGGCCCCCCCGCTGAGCAGAGAGCCCGATGCGGGGCTCGATCCCAGGACCCTGGGATCATGACCTGAGCCGAAGGCAGAGGCTTTAACCCACTGAGCCACCCAGGCGCCCCTACTTCCATATTCTAAAATGAAAATGTCTTTGGTTGGGCTTTAGCAAAAGCAGTAAAGCTCACTCCCCAAAATACTTCCGCCATTTTAATATCTTTAAAAACTGTCTGTAGATGATACATATATTACCATAGACTAATAAAAGTCAAGTGACCAAAAAGTGAACATTTTGAGTCATGGTAAGTTCAAGGGACACTCATCCAGTCTCTTATTCAATACTTATGAGTACTTCATAGGTCAGGCACTGTGCTAAGCACTGCAAATATTGAGATTAATATTAATAAGCTATAGCCCCTATCTTCAAGGAGTTCATAATTTATTCCCATTGGTCAAAAATAAAAAATACACAAAATTAAGAACCATTAGGCAAAATGAAACTAAGCGAAGCCTTTCAATAGTGACTGAGAGTCTGCAATTCTACAATTTTTGGCATGGTATGGTCAGCAGCAACAGCAGCAGCAGCAGTAGCAACAGCCCCGTGGACAAATTCAGTACAGACAAGAAACCAAAACCAAAACACACACATAAAAACACTCAGCAGCCTAGAATCAGCCTTGAGGTTGTATAAACATGTTTCATTAAAGGCACTGAAGGTCACTACACTTTTGAAAAGTAAAGTGTAGGGCAAGAAAGAGTAATCCCCGTGAGATGAAGTGGAGAAATGATTTCTTCAGGAAAAAAACAACAACAACAACAACAAAAAAAAAACCCAACCCAGAAATTCTACAAAATAAAATATAACGTAGAAAATAAAAACCTACCTGGCTCTAATTATAGTCATTGTAGCATTAAGTACATCTATTAAATTCAGATGGGATGGGGTGGATAAGCAGATGGTACAAAAGATAGATTGTTGAGAACCTGTAGTTAAGAAGCTGGGTGGAAAAAGTCTGTTGCTAAAGATCAGTTTAACAAAGAATATGATACAAAGCTGAGAATTCAAGAGATGAAGTTTCAACAAAAGAAGTTTAAGGTAAAACAAAAATTTCTCCTGCAATCATTTTTCGTAAAATGTTGATGGAGAATAAAGTCTTCCAGGAAGTCATTACATAGCACTTAAGACATGTAAGTGTTTCAACTCTCCGAAGCCAGATGGTATTCATTGTGGGGTCCCAGGAGGCCTCACATGTGAATGGCCCCAGCATTGGTCAGGACATAAAATACAGCCTCAATGCTGTATTCTTACCTAAACGTTGGGGTCTGCAGGGAGTTTGTTTTTTGTTTTTTTTTTTTTTTCCTTGAATAAAGGTTTGAGAATTGGGTCCCATCATCTGTTGGCGCAGAGGGATTATTTCTGGAAATTTCAAAGGTGTTTTGTCCTCAGGAGATACAAGAAACCTAAAAGCTCTGAGCCTCTTGAATTCTAAAACACTTGCTTCAAAGACTAATTGAACCAATATGCAGTTATAATCTTGATATATTCTGAAGCAAACAAATGAAATCAATACTTAATTTAAATTCTTTCTGGGGAAGTACAACAAAAGAGGGAGAATATAACTAATCCAACTTTACTTTCTAGAAGTGACTTATAGTTTTCTGTTTTTTCCCCAAATTTCCTGTTATGAATATGTATTATTTCTATAACTAGGAAATAACTATGATATGCCAATATTAAACCATTTCTTAAAATATTTATCTTTAAGAGTATAATTAATCATGGTGGCTTTACTCGAAGAGATTTAGGATTAAGGAGGGCACGTATTGCATGGAGCACTGGGTGTGGTGCATAAACAATGAATTTTGGAACACACACAAAAAATTAAATAAAGTTAAAATTTTTTAAAAAAGAAAATTAAAAAAATAGATTTAGGATAGTCAAGCATAATAAGAGTTAAGGTAACCTCTCTGGATTAAGACTCCAAATAGAGACTGTAAGATGGATGGTCCTATGCACAGTATGAAATTGAGCAGTCTAGCATTATTTTATACTAGAATAGAGAGAAATTATTAGAGCCTTTATTGAGCTATTTAAAACCTAAATGAATTCTGAGCAACTCTGCATTTTAACCTGTGTTAAGGAGGAAAAGGGACACTATGAAATTAATAACCCAAAAAATTAGTAAAAATGTAAACTACATTACATACATAATTTGAAAACTACATATTGTAGTTAAGAAGCTGGATGAAAACGTCTGTTGCTGAAGATAAATTTCACAAAGAATATAATACATAATTGTTCTATCAATTGTTCTATCAATCTCTTATATGTATCTGAATTTAATTTTTGTGTGTGTTCCAAATTTCATTGTTTATGCACCACACCCAGTGCTCCATGCAATACGTGCCCTCCTTAATCCTTAATCTTTTTGAGTAAAGCCACCACGATTAATTATACTCTTAAAGATAATTGTATTTTTCTCTACAAGTAAAAAGAAAAAAATGTATATGCGTAATCTGAAGCTATCAAAAGCAAGGAGGTATTAGTTAATTACCTACAAAAGAGTTTCCATTTATTTCCCTTGCTGAGCAATATCACACCTACCCATTGATTATTGCATTATGGAGCCAATGGCCAATTTATTTTGGTATCATTAGACATTGGGTAAGAATGAAAGAGGACACCTGGTCTGGAGACCATATATTTGAACATTTATGGGAGATCCTTATTTTTCTTGCAAGATTTTTTTCTTTAAAAGAAGCTCCTAGTCCTTGGTTGGGAAAGACCAGTATACTTTCCAGGGAGATGAAAGCTCTGTATAAAATAACCTCTATTAAGTGTGAGATAACATCTGTCTCCAGGTCAAAGAGATGATACAGTGTTGCAGGACACTGGTTCCTTTTTGTTCCCATTGGATTAAGAAAAGTCAGACAGACATGTGGCTTCAAGTGACCATCTGCACCTATCTTATACCCCAACATTTATCCATGGCCTACTGTCAATCAACAGTCTGGAGGGCAGAAGCTCTTTCTATGTAACAACAATACTTCATTTTTAACTGATCGCTAACAGCCTCCTTAAGAGCTACTAGCACACTGAAAACTTGCAACAATTAACCTTGGGGGGGGAATATAAACAATTGTGATTAATGTCTTTGCCAGGGTCAAGGACTACTGTTCTGTTGTGCTCATACTCTTAGTTAGTATATAAATTTTCTATTAATTTGCTGATCATGTATGAACTTGAGACAGTATACATATTTAAAATTTATAGAAGTTGATTGTATAAAAAACACTCTCCTGTGACAGCTTTAATAGAATTAAAATGCCTAAACAGCCCTGGCAATACAATTCTTCCTTTGCATATCTGACTTCTGAAAAACACACATTCCCTTTGTAGTGTTCAAGCAAGTAGCCTTGAGCTGGAAGCAAGAGTGAAGGTCAAATAAGAAAGGAAATCTCAGATCAGATACATTTCATTTTGCACCAAGCATTTTCCATCACATTTACATCTATCAAAAATCAGCCTATCTTTACCGTTTACTTTTTACCTGGAGTAAAAATTAGAGTTTACAAATTGTAAATAGAGGGGGGAAAGATAATTTAGCACACTGTTTTATTGCTGTCAACTCAGTGGTTTTCATAACCGAATCTCACATATTTCGAGAATGTCATTACTACTTTTCAGTGTTTATAGAGCAGAGTGGAGCCATGCCCACCTCCACCAAAGGTCAGAGAGAGAAACCAAATGATCCAGTGAAGCCAGAATGTGACCTATCCGAAATTAAACCTGCTAAAAAAGATCAATTGAGTCAGGATATCGGCCATAGTGGGAGGGAGGAAAGATGCACATTTGGAGCACGGTCCCATTGCCTGGGCCTTTTAATCCCTCCACCTACCCTGACCATGGCAAGCTTGATAACCGCTCTTTAGGACTGTGCCACCAATGCTCTCTCTTCAGCACTGTCAGTAATGCCAGGACAAGGTGAGGTCCTTGGGTAGTGATGCTAAGATGTACATCTGTTTTTTCCTCTGTACTTAGAGACTGAAAAAGGCAAGGGGAGTCTACTCTGGGTTTCAACATCTGTCAATATCCCGGTAGAAATTTCCAGCAGCTGGGGGCGTCTGGGTGGCTCAGTGGGTTAAAGCCTCTGCCTTCGGCTCGGGTCATGATCCCAGGGTCCTGGGATCGAGCCCTGTGTCGGGCTCTCTGCTCAGCAGGGAGCCTGCTTCCCTTCCTCTCTCTCTGCCTGCCTCTCTCCCTACTTGTGATCTCTGTCTGTCAAATAAATAAATAAAATATTTAAAAAAAAAAAAAAAGAAATTTCCAGCAGCTGAAGTCAATCAGTTTCTGGAAAGTGCTAAGCAACCATACCAAGTGTTCCCAACTAACATTACCTCCGAATGTGCATGACCAGGCATATTTCAACGTGCTCTGCTAGGCGGTGTTAGTAATGCGAGCAATATGCAGCTCACTTTACTTGCTGACTGGCTTAAAAAGAGAAAATTAAATACATTTCTCATAAGGATATTTTGTGGAATTTTTCCACATCATTAAATAAAATGTAGCCCTGGTTTAGAGGCATTTCCTGAGAGAAAACATTTCTTAACCTAAACTAACTGAACTATGTGAAACAGTCCGCCTGTATACACCATCATATTTTTTTCCTGATTACATGTAATGGCTCTCCTATCATCCTGCAAGCTTACCCATATCATTGAATTGTTTCATGGCCATCTGAAAAAATTGACTGCAAACTTTTTAAAGTGGTTCTCGGGAAATGGGCGGTTATTCAATTTTCTCCTCAGCATTACAAAAGACTGGATGGTATCAGAGATGACATTTCTGAAATAATTAAGAAAAATAACGACACGTTTTCTTCAGCTAGGTACGTACTTCCTTCACAACTTCGACATAACAAGCTATAACATTGCTTCCTTATGGCTAGAGTAAGGAAGATAAGCTCAAATGTGACAGAAAGTAGCAACTGCTATAAATAAGTAGAGAGTCAAATGAAAAGCTTTCTTGTTTACCATCAGGATGCATATTTTCACCTGCCTCCCAAGGAAGGGGTTGCACTTCCCTAGGGATGCTTAAATCCATTCAGAGTTTGGTTTTGCAGCGCCCCGTTTAATTACCTCAGCTCCCTGGGGAAGTAAGTTGCCATTCCCAGCTTCCTAAATTCATGGTTCCTGCATAGGGACCGAGGTGCTGTACAGGATTTGCATTTCTTTTTTATTTGCCATTGGAATAGCCACATGAGATGTTCTGATTTTTCAACAGACTCTCTCGGCCTCTCTCTCAGTCAGAAATTCTCTATTAAAAAGAAAGAAAGAGGGGCACCTGGGTGGCTCAGTGGGTTAAAGCTTCTGCCTTCGGCTCAGGTCATGATCCCAGGGTCCTGGGATCGAGCCCTACATGGGGCTCTCTGCTCAGCAGGGACCCTGCTTCCCTTCCTCTCTCTCTGCCTGCCTCTCTGCCTACTTGTGATCTCTGATCTACCTATCTGTCAAATAAATAAATAAAATCTTAAAAAAAAAAGAAAAAATGATCCTTACAAGAAGATACCACACATCTTCTGTTTAATCCCAGGAGCCCTCGAGCCAATTTGAAAGTCAACATCAGACAGAGAGGTAATGCTTTTTTCTTTTGTTTCAATCTGAACTCTCACAGTTGTTCAAATTGAATCAAGACACAAGAGTTCCAAACTAAGTGGGGAGCTAAAATAAAACCGGGAGACATCCGCTTTACCAGGTTGTGTGGGAGAACTGCTGAGTACACCCTGAAAGAAACAGAAAGGAGGGGTAGGCTTCCATGAGAGGCTGCAACCACACCGCAATCCGCAAAGCAACGTGTAGGAAGGGAAGGTACATGCCTCCCGCAGCATAATCCACGTCCCTGTAATGCGGCTTCGTGAAATATTTCTGCACTGAGGTTTTGGAAAGAACTCTGTGAGGGAGATGCCCTCAGAAATCAAAACCAAGTCTGGTTCCAAGAATTTGAGTGATTCTTGTCCCCATCTGGCAACGCGCGCACGTGCAGACACACACACACACACACACACACACACACACACAGAGTAAATGTACCATAGGGACAAGGGTGCTGTGTCTAAAGAGAAAAATAGAACAACTTTCTCTTTGGGATGCTGGATCAAATTCCCAGTCTCCTAACTAGGTTAGGACTTAGTCCCTGCTCTGGGCATTGCCTTGTGGCGGAGAATAACCTCCTGCTCCATTCCTATTCCCTGAAAAAATAAAACCTTCAACGAGAAAGAATATCCTATTGTTGGAGCAGAATTATTCCTCCAGCTTCTCAAAGAGGAGGTATTTTTGGCATCTGGGAAGAGATTGTGTCCAGAGGGGCTTCTTAGTTTTACAGCTGGGTCCACTCAAACCAGTCCAACAAGCCAGCATTACGGAGAGGAGCCCAGCCAAACACAGGCACTTCAATCACACTCAATTCTCTTGGGTTTTGGTAAATGAAATAAAACCCCAAAGCTTGGCTTTTTATTTTTCTTAGGGCAAAGTCCATTTAGAATTGATATAATCGCTTGCTATGGTTACATATGCCACATTTATTTTTAAATAGCTCCACATCCCAAGGGCTCCTGATTTCCATCTACACGGCAGGTAGGAAGGCTGCAGGAAAATAATTTTCAACACAGTCTACATTTTACCAGGTTCAGGAAAAGCTCATCTGGAGACGCACACCTAGGCTGATAAGGAGCTGGGCTGCTCGGTGAATGTACCTCACATTTTGTGTCCTGCAAAAAGGCCCCCAGCCAAAAGCACGGCCGGGGAACGGAATCCGTCCTGTCATCTACTGGCCAAGCTGAGCATTCTGTTGTGGGGCTGCAACCGCCTAGACGAGGACGCCTTTTTCCTGCTCTGTGTAAATACGTCATCTACGTGTAACCCTTGCACACACAGCATTGTGTCCAAAAACACCCAAAGAGGCTAGTGTTGGCGCTGACTGAGAACACTCAGAAGAGTTAGGATCTGCTGGAGGAGGTTTCTCTGCTGGGGGAGGGCTCAGGTGCCAGACTTCTTTTGGCCCCGTCAGAAGCCCAAGTTGCTGACAAACTTTGGGATTCCACACGAGCTCTCCCAACTCTGTTTGCTCTACTTCCTGGCTAAATGGTACTTCGCACTTCTCCTAAAGCAGTTTACAGTGTGTTGCTTAAGCTATCCCTATTTGACACTTTCCTCTCTTCCTCCTCTGTTCCTTGCAACAAGGGACTGGGTCATAGTCATCTTTGAATGCTGTCTTGCTAGTTAACGTTTCATTAAATTGAGAGATGGCAAACTGTGGCCTGCAGACCCATCCAGCTGGTTGTGTATCATTAGACCAAAGCAGAATTTTACAAATGGCTAATTCAATTCAATGGCTTATGTGGATATTTACATTTGTGAATGGAGCGATTGCATATTAAAATTTGCATTTCTAGTTTCTTTGGAAAAGCGGGAAGTGCTGGCAACATTGGGCTCTCTTTCTCTCATGGCAGCAGTCAGCCAGAACAGGAGAGCTACCACCACCCCCCCTCCTTTTTTTGACCTGGTATGTTCTCTAGGTCATGAGGTGAGCACAGTGCCCTATTCCTCCCTGTGCATTATATGCCTTGCTCATCTGGGCATGTGGTTTAGTTGAACAGGAGCCCATTGGAATAAATGATCCAGTAATCTCCCTTATATTCAATTACTGGACCCAGGGCTCTAGCACAGAGCCTGTCAACGGTCTTTCTTCCTGCCCATCCCCAGCAGATGACTTTCACATGTGCAACACACTCTCCAGGGTGCTGTCAGGGTTATTCTAGCTGTAACAAGACTAGGAGATGGTTGCTATAGCCTGGAAAACTCTCTTCCTAGAAAAGGAAACCAAATCTCTTGCAAGCTTCAGAAAAGCTATTATGGGTAACAAATTTCTTGTGACATCTCACAACCGATCACAACACACCTGTGTGGAGTGAGCGCGCACTGAGAACAGATCCTGGAGCTGAAAAAGGGAAAGCATAAATGAGTTTGGAGAACTGTGTTTATAAAGCATGACAGAAAAGAAGCATCAACAAGACCTCCAAGTAAATAATTTTAGGTCAGGGTAAATACTAGGTTTACTAACTTCAATTCCATTTCCCACACATATACTTAAGGCCGGGGCCAGCCCACTGCATGGGAGAAATTGGCAGCCACCTTCTTCTTGTGATTGGGCTGGTAAGGAATCTCTACTATTAGATTCATTTCTAGGATTTAGGTAAAGACAGGGTACCCTCTCTAGGAGACTCTTGAAGACAGAGGAAGCTAGCAGACTCCTTTGGGCCCTTTCCTAGAACTTGAATTATGATTGGTGTTTTAGATTAGTAGTTTGTATCAAGAGAGTGGCAGGAATCTTGGGTATGTTTCAAGAGGTGGGGGATTCTGGGAGCTCAGCGGCAGGAGGGAGGGAGAAGCAGGAGGTCGGAAGCAGGGGGTGATTGAACCAGATGAAGGACTGACAGAGAGCTCTGGACTGCTGGGAACCGATTTAGGGAAAGAGACCCAGGAGATGAGCTTTTGAGGAAGAAGAATGGAGTTTCGGGGAAATCCATGGGGGTTCATTACTCAGTCAATTCTCTCCAAAGTTGGCTTTCTTAGTGATTTTGAAATCCACCAGTGCTATACACAGTTCATTTAAAGCATGGTTGATGGATCGCATAAGAAGCCGGTCTTCGACTGTGGAATAAATGGAAAGTCAGAGGCTAGTCCCTAATATAGAGTGTGGTTTTTGTCTTGATCACCAATCCGTTTTTCAGGATTTTTAATAGGGTGACTGGCATTTTTGCCTGAAAGCAAAAGATTTTTAGGGTGAAGTTTTGAAAGTGTTCTGTTTCTAGGAATTAGATAGTTAACAGGCACAGTAAATGAATCAAGTATTCATTTTTCTTTGTAGAATAGATTCTTTACAAGTTGGCCTGAGCAATTTAGGAACCATCTATCGAGAATTAAGTATTTATTACTCTGCCAAAGTTTCTTCAGATTCAGGGTGGAAGATTTTTGAAAGAAAAAGAAGGAATTTCCGAGGCTTCTAAAAATGTGGTATAGGCTAATGGTTTTGGTCCTAGCTTTTTAAAACTTTTTTTTAACCACTTCTTGGAGGGATTTGAATTTCAGCTGTCTGAGGCTAGCTAATTACTGAGGTAAAGTTAAAAGTTGTTCTGTGCTCAGGGTGGACAGGGGGAATAAAAGCAGTGAACCACAAAACCATGTCAGGCAAGTTTACTTTCCATGGTCATTGAATTAACGAAGGAACAAGCCAGCTCTGGTCCATGTCTGTCTGTCTTCGCATCACCCTGGGCCTTCCTGTCACAAAGAGAGACACACTTGTCAGACCCAAACACCTTTTCCACAGGAGGGGAGCTGGCAACACAGAATGCCCCTGGGTTAGAAAAAAAGGTAGGACATTTCTAAATCTCCCTTTCCACCCACTTGCTTAAAATGTGAAGGGGTGTCCTTCCATAGACACAAGGATGAGGAGTCAAGAGTCAGAAAACACAATGCCTGCCTTTTTCCCCCTTCTGTCCAAAAGGGGAGTGAACAGAATGACTTGCAGGTGGCCCTATCTGCAGCCAGAAGATTTTGGGAAAAGATTTTGGGAAAAAAACTCTACTTTTTTTTTTTTCCCCTAATTGCAAAAAAGAATGAGAAGAAAAAGCTAATAGTTGCTGCTAGAAGATATGCCTGAGAGAATGGCCTTTATCATCTCCTTTTGAAGTAGGGGCTGAGAGAGAGATGAAGCCAGGCAGAGAACCGGGAGGGCCGATGGGGCACGCAGAGCACTGTGGGTACCAGGACACAACGGATACCTGAGGGAGAAACCTTGCTGTAAAGTCATTTCAAACTTGCTCAGTGATTGAATAGAAAAAATTTACGTGGGCTCCTAATGGTATATCCCTGTTTCACTTCCAAACAAGAATGCAAGGGATGTTTATAAAGATCCCAGTCTCTGTTTAGGGATATCTAAATACATTCTGGTAATTAGCTTAACTTTGATCCAATGCAGTGCTTTTTCTAGGTAAAATAAATAAATCAGTGAAAAGTTCTGGAACACTCTCCCTTTCAACATCTCTGCCCATTAATATCAATGGATATTGTTAAATTTGATGTTAGTTTGTAAAAATCTCAGGTCTGGTTGTCCTGCTGATACATAGTATTTAATATTTATTACTAAGAGTTTGAAATGAAAGACTGATTTATGAGCACAATGCCTATTTTTTTCCTCATCAAACAAAACATAAAAGAGTATTCTATATAAGACTGGCCACACTTTGGTAGTATTCTTATTGGAAAATGCGTCCCAGTTTCTCACTTTATTGTTAGAAATGCTTAGTCATGTGGCACAGGCAACAAAGAGAAAAGACAGAGTTCACCTTCCATACTAATGAATGAATTATATTCAACTCCTTTTGCCATTTTTATGTATCCTTCTTCCCTGAAACCCAGAAGGGAAAGAGTGAGATAAAATTACCAGTTGGCTAAGAAGTATTACAGGTGAATATACATCAGGTATACAGTCTCCCCTTCTTGTTCCCATTTCATGGCATTCCCTCAATTGTTATTGTGGTCTGTGAAACAGGCTGGCCCATATTTGACTTGGAAATACAAAAGCAAGTATGATTCCTTTTATTGTAGGGGGAGAAACAGATATATTTAAGTATTTGACAGGAACGTTGAATTTCACTAATACAGAGCATGGCTTCATTATACTAACAACTGATATCTTTTAAAGAAAGATTTTAGAATGTTATTTCAATTTGTATATGTATAATTATAAGAGCTTCTAGAACAATATTCTCCCATAAAATAGCACTGGACCCAAAATAATAATCAAAATATACTTGAAGGAAGAAAATTTATTTGTATCTTACCACTCAAAGGTAATCACAATTAACGTTGTGAACTATCCCTTTTAGACCTTTTTATATGCACATTAAATGCCATTTTTCTAAAGTTGGGATCCTGCCATATACACAGTATTATATTCTGATTTTTTTATTCAATATTAAACTCCTTCTCCCATATCATATGTTATTTAAAAATACAATATATTCACTTCTTCTAAATGAAAATTACACCTTTACACGATAGGGAAAAAACATCAATTCACTGCAAACTGCGGTGTGATCAGATGGAACTCTTCTTCCCATGATAGAACTCAGTTTTTCTCCCCAGGGCTAAGTAACCATGTCAACAGTTTTCTGTAGACATCAGCTTTTAGTGACTGGACCACACTTTCTTACTAAATTATCATCACACTAAAGCAACAAGCAAAACATCTCACAGAATTTTAGTTAACGAAAAAAAGACGTTCCCATACTACACTTTTTAAGATGATACAAAGACCGGTCCATTGTTAGTGTCAGTAGGATTGCTCTATGTGATTGTGCAGGTGAACAACTAAAAAATCTATAGAGGTGGGACGCCTGGGTGGCTCAGTTGGTTGGACGACTGCCTTCGGCTCAGGTCATGATCCTGGGAGTCCTGGGATCGAGTCCCACATCGGGCTCCCAGCTCCATGGGGAGTCTGCTTCTCTCTCTGACCTTCTCCTCGCTCATGCTCTCTCTCACTGTCTCTCTCTCAAATAAATAAATAAAATCTTTAAAAAAAAAAAAATCTATAGAGGTAAGTGCACACAGCTCTGGAGAGTTGATACGGTCAACAAGTCAGGGCAGCCAGTAACACTGGCCCCTGACAAAAAGACCATGGCATCCATGAGCAAGGCAAGATTTTTATCTTGGGTAGGATGCCACACCCCACATTTCTTCCCTGGCATGCTCCTGCATCTCAAAGGTCACCATCTCAGGAGCCTAGTGGCCAGGAGAGGAGTGTGAGTCACTCACACTCACACTTCAGGGAATCACTGAAGTGGGAAGGTGACAGAAGTGAAAAGGCAACCACGGGGGGAACCACGGTGAATGGGAATGAAAGGCACATGCTCTGGAGGGTTGTTGCTCCTCAGTCTACTGTTTTATGGAAATGTAGCCTAGTGTTGTTCCTTTTGATTTCTCAATGAGGTATTTTTTTTAAAACCTAAATTTTCATATGCATGTGCCCACTTTTTAGAGGTTGGTAATTCGTTAACAGATTTAACAACACTGGACTAATAAAACTTGCCTATAAGCTTCCTTAGAGGATGGTCTTATTTTTCTCTCATAAAAGCCTCCTAGTAGAGGACAGACACCTATTGCTTTAACTCTACCTCCAAGCCCTGACATGCCCCCCACACCCCTCTCCATCCCAATGGGAAGTCTGTAAGACAGAGCTGGTGCATCCCAGCACAAGTGTAAGCGTACCCCAGGGCAGAAGATGAGCAGGACCTCAGGGCAAGGGCAGCATGAGGATAGTCTCAATTTTGCCATAGACAGAAAGTGGCATTTTGATCTCCTGATTCTGCTGCTGTGATAATACAAGGGGACCCCCAGAGCTATAGGGTTACGATAGTATCCACTGCCCCAGTGCCTGCCCTGTGCCTCCGTGCTGGAATGTTGGTTCCTTCGACAGGAGCACTCAGGCCAAAGCAGTTGTGGGTGAGAGATCTGAAAATGGTCTCATTATACTTCTTTAAAAATCCACTTAAGGGGCGCCTGGGTGGCTCAGTGGGTTAAGCCTCTGTCTTTGGCTCGGGTCATGATCCCAGGGTCCTGGCATCAAGCCCCACATTGGGCTCTCTGCTCAGCAGGGAGCCTGCTTCCCCCTCCCTCTCTGCCTACTTGTGATCTCTCTCTGTGTCAAGTAAATAAATAAAATCTTTACAAAAAAAAAAAAAAAAAAAAAATCCACTTAAGATGGACTAAAATCCCCCCCAACCCCACCAATTCTAAAATATTCTTTCCAAAATCCACCCAACTCTCTTGGAGTTAGCAGATTTGCCTTTGAGTGTGCCTGGGCTGAGTTTATTTTGTCACCTAAGAGGCAAAAGGAAGCAAATTCAATTTTACGTAAGTAGTGAAAGAAAATACCATCAGGAAGTTTGGGGGCAGCAATTGCAGAGGTTTTCCACAAAGGGAATTTGAGAATGTGCTTTGTAAAAATGACAAAATGTTGCTAACCAGAGTCAACAAACCAGTCCGGAAGCTAATGGCCCATTAACATGGTGGTCACTTGGCTGGGAACGGTCGCCATAAAGGGCATTGAAACACCGTGTAGACCTCAGGTCCTATCGTTAATACAAGCAGACATCAGTTTACTCAAAATGGTTTACAACTGATGTCCTTGTTCTTGTCCTACTTAAAGGGGTCCTTTACTGCCTGAATATTGAAACATAGAATCAAACAAACCTATCAATCTATTTTTTCTAGTAATTTACATTTCAAATTGGTGAGATCTTTTAAAATATTCATGTTCTTTGACTTGGCAACACCACTATTCCAAGGAAACAATTCTAAACAATAGCAAAAATAGAAAACGAGTTAAATGTTCAGTAACAGTGGAATGGTTAAGTAAACCACAGTTTATGATCTCAGTGCAATGTTTTACAACCATTGCAGTGATTATAAAGATTATGCAATAATGTAGAAAATCCTTATGCTAAAATGTAGTCAAAAAGGCAAGATGCAAAATTCTAAATAAGCGTGATTATGTATGATACAAGCCAGCCAGCCAGCCAGCTCCCCAGCCCCCAAAAAGGCGGAAAAAAATCCTTTGTAGACGAAATACAGGATTCAAGAAAAATTTATTGAAAAGCTAAAAGTAGTTATATCTGAATGATAGTACTTTCCCTTCCACTTTCCTTAATTTTCTGCATTTCCTTGAATAAGCATATATTACTTTTATAATAAAAAAAAAGGTAAATGTTTAAAATGAGACTAGCCCTGATGCAGTAGAAAATGACAGCTAATACCAAAATGAAACAGCCTCTTCAACAAAGTGGATTTCAGGTTGTCATGAACAGGATTTTTTAAAGCAAAAGATTCATCTAATCAATGATGATCCAAAAGCACTTCTTCTGAGGAAGGAAAATAAATCCAACTCTTCCTCAAGTAACTGCCAACACTATGCACAGAATCAAGTTGATCATTCCAAGGATGGTCTACAACCCAAAGCAAGATATTTTCTAATTTTTTATTATCCTCTCAGCAAAAGCTTGTATGAGTGGTACAGTCAGAAAATTAACCTTATTAATATCCAACTACAGTATGAAGTCAGGGATTTCCATGGAAGCAGATTCAGAGGGTTGAATGAATGTAATGTGAAATGGAATTTCCTTTCACTTTGTACCCCCTTCCCTCATAAATCTTTGCCCTTCAATTTCATCAAGTGATCCTTTGTTCTGACGTTCTGGGCAGGAAGTATGGAGAGAATTGATCAGTTTTCCTAACACCTCTCGTGATTTTTGAATATGCACGTGTTTGAATACATCAGACACATCTGCTTCAAGACGGTCCATGCTAAATATTCTCAACATGTGTAATTCATACACCACGCCAGGTCCCTTCCTCTTCTCTCCCCTTCATGTAATACCAGCTCACACATACTCACATTAGAGTTTTCCCAGCCTGACTTTTAAAACGAAGGAAAACAAATTTGCAACAAGAATGTGCAAAGAAGTATGCTCTCATGTCCAAATAACCACCAAGAGTGAAATAAATCAAATTCAGCAAAGTAAGAGGAGAGATGGGAAGGCAGAGTGGACTGGAAAAAAGGAGAGAAATTTGGGCTGGAAATTCCATTGTGTGGTTTTTAAAGGCTTTTCTGAGCTTTCTCTTCTCTATTATCACCTTACAAAAAGCCCATTGAGTAGAAGAGAATACGGATATTTGTTTTGGGGTGTTTTGCTATCTTTTTTTCTAAAGTTCATGGAGAAAATTTTTAAAGAAGATATTTTATCATTCCCCTATTGTTTTTGCTTTATTCCTTTGTTGTGGCAAAAACACACAAAGTGAAAGCACAAAACAGCCATGATTATTGATGCCACATTGACTTACTTTTTCATCTGGATTTCTTGGTGTCTGTGGCTCAGAAAAATGTACTGATTGGTTGACAGTTATTCCCAAGGCCCTTCCATAGGGATGTGTATGAATTAAGTTTGCAGGTTTAAGAATTAAGTTTGAAGTAGACCAAGTTCATGTTATCTTTCCCCAGTCGTTATCTTCTTCCCTTCCATTTGTCCAAATTAAATACTACATGCTCTGTCCCTGGCCTCTTTCCCAATTTCCTTGGTTATATCTGAAAAGTCTTCAAACTTGCCATGGTTTATCCTTGAAGGAACAGAATCACTGACCTTGAACATCTACAACAAGGCTTTAAAGGCTTTGGTTCTGAATGTAATCTGGGAGAAATTATTTTCTGTCCTCGGGCTTTAGTTTACTTAATTGAATCTGTTCCAAAAATAAGGATAACTGTACAGAGCTTATTAGAATAGAACTCCTAAGAAGTTAAGTTGCACATCACTTATGGAGAACCACGTTCAGTCCATCCTCCCATCAGCAACACTCAACTTGGTGAGGATGAACATCTTATCACTACCATGCTGCCTCACAGCCCCTGATCCTTCCCTTTCCTGACTGGAATTCTATTCACAAAGAGACCTGATCTTTACTCTATGGTTTCATATTTCCTTTAAAAGTCAGGAAAGAAATTATGGTGGACTTCATTATAATGTCTTAGTAAAGTCTGCCCATTCCTAAAAGCTGACTCTTGTTTCTCAGCTTGTCTCTTCCTCCATTCCCAATGGGACTTGAAAGTTTACTCTAGTTACCCAAGTAACAGTGGAAGTTTCTCATCATTTCCCACAGATTCCTCTGACCAGAGCATGTATCTCAGATAGCAATAGCTTGCAAATTTGAATAAACAATTTCACAAAAGTTCCAAGTGCCCACTAGACTTGGGGTTATCAGGAGGTGTGGAATGGCCTCTAAAAGGTTAGGAGACCAGCACACCGGTGTTAAAATTAACCCACTGTAAGTGTTCCTTGATGAGTTATTTCTCAGTTAAAAAACAAACAAAAATAGGGTTCCATAGTTACTGCATTAAGTACATTGTGCATTGCTTATTCAAATCTTGAAAGATTCCCTGGCCTCTGTGAACCCTTCGTTTTCCCTTCCAGGCCTCTCCCCCAAGAGGGATCTTGCTATGTGTGACCCTAACAGCCACCCCAAATCTTTCCTGGTCTCAGCTCTTTAGTGACTCCACTGGCATCCACCTCAAACACTCTGACACTTCCTTTTATAATGACATTGGACAGACCATCTCTTTGTGATTGTCCTAATGAAAATGGAATTCAGCTAGTGCACACGCGCGCGCGCGCACACACACACATTCTTCTCTTGCTTCCAAACCCAAATTCTTTTACTTTCCTTTGATTTTCAGCGTGCCTCTTTGGGAGTAAAGAGCTACATTGTTTTAGGCAAGTTTCAGTGAATGGATCATTTCCCTGCCTTATTTCTGCATTATGAACACACTCATGATAACAATTAATGAGAGGAAGGGTTTTTATGATAGCGTCTAGCGTCCGGCTTTCAGCTCTTAAATTCTCCCTATATGCTCATGGATCCTATTACCTCTGGGAGAGCTCTTATTAATCTCAGTGTCAGAGCTGTTTCAACAAATCTACTATAATAATGAAAAGTCATCTTATCACACTTTGCTCTCAGTAAATTTACCATTCTTTGACTAGGTTGCAAACAACTGGGAAGTAATTGATCTGTAATTAGTGTGGCAACTGCTGAAGAGAGTCTGTGCTGAGGTTTCATCATTTATCTGCCCAGTGCAGCGCATCCCCGCTCACAAACACTAAATTATTTAGCAGTCCTTTCAAATACAAATGGTCTCAATGGGTTCTCCATTATTTTAAGAACTTTCTGAAGAGGAGGCTAACATTTAAATTTGTGATTATCTGTCACCAGGGCAGGGCTTAAAGGGGTGGACCCGGAAGGGGATCATTTTTCACCCATGACTCGGCCGCAGAAGCCCCCTGCTCCATGAATGGAGAAGGACGGGGCTCTTTGATCTGACCAAACTTGCCCAATTTATCTTTCACACACACTAAAGCTTTTGATAAATGTCAATTTGACAATTAAATTCTTCAAGGGCCACCATATATCACCATCACAGTGTCTATTTTTGAGGGGTGGTTAGCCCTAACATCTTTCACCACACTGCGGCTCGCAGAAGTCGGAGGGGAAACGATGGCTCTTAGGCCGAGCTCTTTCCACATACACGGTATTTTTATCTCTGGCTAAGTAAAAGAGCTGTGATCGTTTTTTCTTCCAGACAGGGCGCAAGGCCAGTGGCAGAGTTTAAGGTCTCTCTTGCAACCCACAGGACTGTGTTCAAGGTCTGTTCTCTATCATCTCTTGGATAGTTCCGGCTCGAAATGAACGAATCCTCCCCCATCAGGTGCCTCCTTCTGACAGTCTGTTGCTATGTTCATCTCTCTGTTTTTCTCCTCACCCAGGTATCTTCCTTTGTGTTTTGCAAGAGAGAATCTGAGGTGAGGCTGTCATTCTCCTGTGTCTCAGAGTTGGTAGGAGGAGTGGAAGTTGTGACTTTGGTTTGATGTTAAGACCCAGTTTATCCTTGGATTACAGAGGTCATGGCTGAAGTCCCAGCCTGGGGAGTGTAGCTGCGGGTTGGAGGGGATGGAGAAAATGATGAAGGTCTGAGGCCATATTTCACCTTCAAGGCCATTCCGATCGTTTAGGGTACAGGAACAGGAAAGTTATTTCATGACAAAGCATGGATCTTTCTGTGCTTCGTTGAGAACGAAAATAGCTATCCGATCATGGAGAAGGATTGATCTCTGCCTTCTCAGGATTTACGTTCAAAAGCTCTTTTCCCCTTTGCTCTTTTTGCTCCATGAAGATTCAACCCTCTCTGGAAGAATCACAATTGTAACGTGACATTTTGAAATGTTTCACATGAAAGATTATTTCGAACTCCGTGGTTACGGAGGAGTTTCTGAAGCGCTGACAAAGGAGGATGCTTTGGACACAGCAACAATGCCTCTGTGATCACCTTTCAGGCTCTTCCATCATCATACATTACGTCGCCATGGCCCAGCACAGCCCCACCACCTAGACGTTAGGCAGAGATGTGATGCTATCTTTTGACAAAACCGACATTTCTGGATGATTGTGAAGAAAACTAAAGCTCCCAGATCAGGTGGCTGACCTGCTGAAAATTCAGACATGAGATGCTGCTCTGATGTCTGCGTGACGTCTTTTCTCAAGGACTAAGGAGAATCACTATAATCCTTACTATCTCTAAGAAATCGTGCAAAAAGAGCCAACTGACTGAGTGTCTGGAGGGCATCTCACTGTTTCCAACACAGATTAATTTTTTGGATGGGCTATCATGCAGTATTGTCAATCAAACCCTCCTAGAATTGTAATGTGACATTAGCCCTCGATACAGCTGGAGTCGTGAGGACTGAAAGTGAGCTACTAAAAAAAAGAAAGAAGGAAAGAAAGAAAGAAAGACCCCCAAAACTGAGGTCACTTCCCTGACCTTCAAAATGTTTGCAGTCTCTGACTTTCATAAAGGACTGAGACTAACAACTATTTTATAGTTAGGGCTATGAGAGGATTTTGTCATGTGCCTAAAGTTGTTTCGTAATGGCAGAACTGGGTGCAATGACAGGGGGGAGAAAGTCATTTTGGTGAGTGCCGTTTCAGTACAGTTCTAAGGAGCAGCAACAACTCCAGATAAAATTTACCAAGTCATCATTACCTTTTCTCTGACAGCAATATGATATTGAGGTCTTTGCTCTGTCATACTTCTTAATTTAAGGTACAAACCTACACTTTTTTTCCTCCAACTCTATCTTATTGGGTATCCTTAAAAAAATCAGTGGTTAGGTAAATCTCTATTTACTGATGGATAAACAATCACCTGTTTTAAGTATTGATATTCATACATTCCCATGTATCATGTATATTTTTCTAAGACGTTGGCAAAGTCCTCTACAACGATATTGCAGGTTAATGAACTTCTAAAATATCCTCTTCTGTACAAATTGGCTTCTGAAATATCACCACATGAATCATGCACATTAAACATACAGAAATCAGATTAAAAAATTAATCCATAAGTGAGAATTTCACCATTTATTCCAAAATAGCACTTTGTAAGTATCTCCTGGTATCTGATGGTCTCTCGTGCTTCCAGAACTGCCCAAAGCTTGGTTCTTTGCACTGTCTTTTGATGCTTCACATCAAGTGTGTAGGATGGGCCCATGCCTAGCGTTGGTGGGTGGGGTCTGAGGCCGGAGCACAAACGTAAGCCAACGTATTATATATCTAAATATTGAAAAGTTACACACTATGTCTAAAAAGTTACACTAAAACCAGCACTCTTAATAAAACATCTGCTATTCTCTCCTGATAAATATATGTTCATAATAACAAATTGAGTAATATGTAAAAAGGCATAGTTTTTATAGGACTAAAATCTGCCAAGCATTTAAAAAGTGACAGAATTCAGTTCCTTTTGCACATGTCTGGATGTTTTGTTGATTTACTGCTGATGTTTGGATAAATAATAAGACATGCATAATTCATGAATTATTATATATTTATCCCCTAAAATTTTGTTCTTGCCTTCCTTTCAGCAACATTATGTTGTTTTATTTATTTCTTAAAAATTTCATTTAGGTGAAATCCACATAACATAAAATTAACTATTTTAAAGCAAACAGTTCAGTGGCATTTTGTACATTCATAACGTTGTGCAACTACCACTCCCATTTAATTGCAGTGCATTTTTATGACCCCCCAAATGCACCCCACTAAGAACTTACTCCCCATTTCCCACTCCCCAAGCCTCTAGCTACCATGAACAGAAAATATGACAGATTTTCACATAACCTTTGTTCTATTACCAAGAATGAACTAAAGTATTAAATGTAAAAGGTAATAGAAATCAAATAGGAAATTTGAATACATTCTCAACAAAACCTTAAATCTAACATAAACATTTAGTTTTCATAGATTTCTCAAAGTTTTCTTCTACAATGTTAAAATTATATATTAAAATTCAAAATTAAAATATAAATTATAATTATGAATATGAGTTTTAAGAAAACTTTAAAAAATAGTGCTCACTTTTAAATTTTTTTGAAGTTCTGTTATTTTTACCAAAATTAAAATAGATACAATCCTAACATTCAACTTGAGTAGTAACATCAATTATTTAATATTCCATAATGTTCCTCAGCTACCATATGAAACTGTTGCAAATACCAGGCTAAGTTGAGGGTACCTCCAGAACAGTGAATAAGGACATAACTAGAAGAAACAAAAATAGATACTTCTAGCCAGTGGTGTACTGCTAAGCCAGCAGAGGGAGGGAGGGAAGTGCCCTGATTAGTAGTGTTTATTTACCAATTTCTGAGGTATAAATGCTCGCACAATAGCTAATTTCAGGCTATCAGTGATTTAAAGACTAGCTTGGGAAATTCCTGCCTTTTTAACAGTTGGCTCTTGGTAGCAGGTATGAGCTAGCCCCACTACTTTGCAGTTCAGCACCTTGCAAAATGATACGTTATTATGCAGGAATGTGTAACATTAATGTTATCTGAGAGGAAGACCTTGTCTTTTCTTACAGCAAGGCATCCTCATCCTCGTCAACTGTCCCAGCACTCAGAAGCAGTCTCCATCCATTTCTTTAT
Organism: Enhydra lutris kenyoni; assembly: GCF_002288905.1. Classification (NCBI taxonomy): domain Eukaryota; kingdom Metazoa; phylum Chordata; class Mammalia; order Carnivora; family Mustelidae; genus Enhydra; species Enhydra lutris. The sequence continues at coordinate 30,292,184 of NW_019154103.1, forward strand.
CATGATAAGTCTCTTTTTTGACCATTTTGGCTCAATTTTCTCTGGTACACTGGATGCCCATTCAATTGATAGTTATGCATGCTTTTATCATGGTGAAAACATTGAACTAGATCATCAAATATTTATTTTTCCATTACTGAGTTTATGATTTTTGAATTCTAATTATTTGGCCAGTGGATTTCCCTTGCCTATCTCCTGTATCTATCTCTACCTATGATTTTTCTTTCCAAATCCTTTTTAACTCTTCCAAAATTTCAAGTTTTTTTCAACCACATTACTAATTTATATTCTCTTATTGTCTTTTCTTCTTTGGAATCCTTCCAATTTTATTTTTATTTTTATTTTTATTTTATTTTTTTAAAAAATTTATTTATTTGACAGACAGGGATCACAAGTAGGCAGAGAGGCAGGCAGAGACAAAGGAGGAAGCAGGCTCCCTGCTGAGCAGAGAGCCCGATGCGGGGCTCAATCCCAGGACCCTGAGACCATGACCTGAGCTGAAAGCAGAGGCTTTAACCCACTGAGCCACCCAGGCGCCCCTTTATTTTTATTTTTATGACAATTTTGTTTTTTCTTCTAATTCCTCTTTTAATTCTGCCAAGTCTCTTTATCTCTCTGTTGGCTCATGTCTTTTGGTAGTTTTTACATTTCTGTATTGTGATCTCCCTGAAAGCAATTTTTTCTTTAATTAAAAATTAGAAAAGTATTTTATAACCATATTCATATTCTCTATGGAAAATTATTTTGTGAATGTTTTTCATCTGTGGTGAATCAATTTGCCATTGCTATTGTAACAAAATACCATAGACTAGGTGGCTTAAATAATAGAAATTTATGCCTTACCATTCTAAAGTCTGATGTCCAAGATCAAGCTGTTGACAGGTTTGGTTTCTTCTGAAGCTTCCCTTCCTTCCTTGCACATGGCCTTTCCTCTGGTGTCTCTTTTTTTTTTTTTTTTTTTTTTAAGATTTTATTTATTTAATTGACAGAGAGAGAGATCACAAGTAGGCAGAGAGGCAGGCAGAGAGAGAGGGGAGGAAGCAGGCTCCCTGCTGAGCAGAGAGCCCGATGCGGGGCTCGATGCAGGGCTCCATCCCAGGACCCTGAGATCATGACCTGAGCTGAAGGCAGAGGTTTTACACACTGAGCCACCCAGGCGCCCCTCCTCTGGTGTCTCTTACTCGTCTTACAAGGACACCAGTCCTATTGGATTAGAGACCCTATCTTTATTATCTGTTAACCTGAATTACTTCTTTATTTTTATTTTTACTTTTAAATTTCTTTATTTTTTCCTCACCATAACACATTCCCTACCCAATGAACATCACCCAGCCACCCCATCCCTCCCCACCCTCCCCGCTCCCTTCCAGCAACCATCTGTTTGTTTCCTGAGATTAAGAGTCTCTTATGGTTTTTCTCCCTCTCTGGTTTCATCTTGTTTCATTTCCCCCTCCCTTCCCCTATGATCCTCTGTCTTGTTTCTCAAATTCCTCATATCAGTGAGATCATATGATAATGGTCTTTGTCTGATTGACTTATTTCTCTTAGCGTAATATGCTCTAGCTCCATCCATGTCATTGCAAATGGCAAGATTTGGGGCTTTTGATGGCTGCATAGTATTCCATTATATATATATTATTATTCCATAATAATATATATAATAATAGCATTCCATTATTATGAGATATAGATATAGATATATCACATCTTCTTTACCCATTCATCTGTTGATGGGACATGTAGGCTCTTTCCATAGTTTGGTTATTGTGGACATTGCTGCTATAAACATTTGGAGGCACATGCCCCTTCAGATGACTACATTTGTATCTTTAGATTAACTACTCAGTAGTGCAATTGCTGGGTTGTAGGGTAGCTCTATTTTCAACTTTTCGAGGAACCTCCATACTGTTTTCCAGAGTGACTGCACCAGCTTGCATTCCCACCAACAGTGTAGGAGGGTTCTCCTTTCTCTGCATCCTCGCCAACACCTGTTGTTTCTTCACTTGTTAATTTTAACCATTCTGACTGGTGTGAGGTGGTATCTCACTGTGGTTTTGAGTTGTATTTCCCTGATGCCGAGTGATGTTGAGCACTTGTTCATGTGTCTGTTGGCCATCTGGATGTCTTCTTTGCCAACATGTCTGTTCATGTCCTCTGCCCATTTCTTGATTGGATTATTTGTTATTTGGGTGTTGAGTTTGATACGTTCTTTACAGATTTGGATACTGGCCCTTCATCTGATATGTCATTGGTAAAGATCTTCTCCCATTCTGTCGGTTCTCTTTTGATTTTGCTGACTATTTCCTTTGCTGTGAAATATCTTTTGATCTTGATGAAGTCCCATTAGTTCATTTTTGCCCTTGCTTCTCTTGCCTTTGGCGATGTTTCTAGGAAGAAGTTGCTGCACCTGAGGTCAAAGAGGTTGCTGCCTGTGTTCTCCTCAAGGATTTTGATGGATTTCTGTCTCACATTGAGGTCTTTCATCCTTTTTGAGTCTATTTGGGATTTATTCCTGGGCTGCAAGGTTGGTTCAACATCCAAAAATTGATCAATGTGATACAATACATTAATAAAAGAAAGAACAAGAACCATATGATACTCTCAATAGATGCAGAAAAAGCATTTGACAAAGTACAGCATCCTTTTTTATTTATTTTTTAAAAATTAACATATAATGTATTATTAGCCCCAGGGGTACAGGTCTGTGAATCGCCAGGTTTACACACTTCATGGCACTCACCATAGCACATACCCTCCCCAATGTACAGCATCCTTTCTTGATCAAAACACTTCACAGTGTAGGGACAGAGGGTACATACCTCAATATCATAAAACCATCTTTGAAAAACCCACAGTGAATATCATTCTCAATGGGGAAAACCTGAGAGCTTTTCCTCTAAGATCAGGAACATGGCAGGGATGTCTACTATCACCACTGTTATTCAATATAGTACTAGAAGTCCTAACATCTGCAATCAGACAACAAAAAGAAAAAAAAAAAAAGGCATCCGAAACAGCAAAGAAGAAGTCAAACTATTACTCTTTGCAGATGATATGATACTTCATGTGGAAAATCCAAAAGACTCTACTCCAAAACTCTAGAATTCATACAGGAATTCAGTTAAGTGTCAGGATATAAAATCAATGCTCAGAAATCAGTTGCATTTCTATCCACCAATAGCAAGACAGAAGAAAGAGAAATTAAGGAGTAGATCCATTTTTCAATTGCACCAAAAACCATAAGATACCTAGAAATAAATCTAACCAAAAAGGCAAATAATCTATACTCAAAAAACTATAGAGTACTCATGAAAGAAATTGAGGAAGACGCAAAGAAATGGAAAAATGTCCCATGCTCATGGATTGAAGGAAAAAATATTTTGAAAATGTCTATCCTACCTAGAGCAATCTACACATTTAATGCAATCCCTATCAAAATACCATCAACATTTTTGAAAGAAATGGAACAAATAATCCTAATATTTATATGGAACCAGAAAAGACCCAAAAAACCAGAGGAATGTTGAAAAAGAAAACCAAAGTTGGCGGTATCACAATTCCAGACTTCAAGCTCTATTACAAAGCTGCCATCATCAAGACAGCATGATACTGGCACAAAAACAGACACATAGATCAATGGAACAGAATAGAGAGCAGAGAAACGGATCCTCAACTCTATGGTCAACTAATCTTAATTACTTCTTTAAACGCCCTATCTCCAAATACTGTCACATGGGGAGTTAGGGCTTCAACACAGGAATTTGGGAGAACACAATGCAGTCTGTTATGGCTGTTGCTGCTATTTTCTGCCCTTTAAAAAAAAAATAAAATCTTTGGGGCACCTGGGTGGTTCAGTGGGTTAAACCCTCTGCCTTCAGGGTCATGGCTCAGGTCATGATCCCAGGGTCCTAGGATCGAGCCCTGCATCAGGCTCTCTGCTCAGCAGAGAACATGCTTCCCCCTCTCTCTCTGCCTGCCTCGCTGCCTACTTGTGATTTCTGTCTGTCAAATAAATAAATACAACCTTTAAAAAAATAATAAATAAAATAAAATCTTTATATTGATGCTGGGCCTATTCTTGTTTCATTACTGAATGAGTTGGATTTTTCTGGATTAGCTATTCCCTTGCATAACTTCCTCTTTTTCTGTGAATCGAAACCAGCCCAGCAGAAGGCTGCACACTGCTCCCATCCATCATTCCAAACAAGGAATTTATAGCTTTTCCTTTTCTGGATGAGTTTTACTTTCAGAAAGTGTATCTAAAACTGAGGTATAATTTATACCCAATGAATGCACAAATCTTAAGTATTCAAGTTGAGGAGTTGACAACTGCTTATACTTTATATCTTGTAACCCTTACCTCTATCAAATTATGGGACATTTCCATCACACCAGAAAGTTTCTTTGAGTTTCTCCCCTGTCAGTCACGACCCTCTCCTACCCCACTTTCTTGTACATCAGCCACTGTTCTGATTTTTATCAGCACAGATTGGTTTTGCCAGCCCCATGATTTTGTATAAATGGAATCATCCACTATATACTCTTTCCGTATTTGGCACCTCTCACTCAGCATAAATTGTTTAAGATCCATTCACATTCCTGGGTAATAGTTTATTCTTTTCTATTGAGAATTAGGGTTGAATACACCACAAGCTGCTTATGTATTCTCTTTTTTTAAAAAAAAATTTTTAAAAAGATTTTATTTATTTATTTGACAGAGAGAGAGAGAGAGATCACAAGTAGGCAGAGAGGCAAGCAGAGAGAGGTGGAAACAGGCTCCCCACTGAGCAGAGAGCCTGATGCAGGGCTCAATCCCAGGACTCTGAGATCATGATCTGAGCCAAAGGCAGAGGCCTTACCCCACTGAGCCACCAAAGCACCCTATGCATTCTCTTCTTAATGGACATTTGAGTCATACCTAGTTTTGACTATTATGACTAAAGCTGGCATGAAAACTCTTATAGAAAAATGTATTCATTAAGTTGGAGTGGAATTCTGGGTCATATATATTTTTAACTTTATAAAATAAAGTTTTGTATAATTTTGTATCTGCACAGGAAATGAATGAGAATTCTAGCTGGCCCGCACTCTCAACGATACTTTATGGTATCAAGTCATTTTCACTTCATTCATTTTAGTGGACTGTAGTGATATCTGTGGTGCTAATATGCATTTCTCTGATGGCTACTGATTTGAATAATATTTGGTGTACAAATTGACCAATCACGTATCTTCCTTGGCAGAGGGTCCTTCCTTCGCCCTTTATAGTAAAAAAGTCACTAAAGAGAAGTTGTGATAGGAGTGTTTTTGTTTAGGGCAGGGGTTCTGGCCACCAAAAGATCAACCTTATGAATGGAGAGTGGTGCTTTTGGGCATGTGGAGTCAGTTCACCTATAGGCTGAGATCAACCATGTGGACAATCAATCAGTCAGGCATGCCTGTGCAATGAAGGCCCAGTCAAAACAATGGATCACAAACTTTAGATGAGCCAAATTGGCAGTAGTCTATGTATATTGTCAAATATCAATGCTGGAAGGGTAACACTACAATACCCTTGATATCTTGGGGACAACAGAAACCTCACATTTGGAACTGACACAGACTCTGTCCTAGCAGGCTCTTTCTCTGATTTTTTTTTTTTCTGTAATGAATTGTAACCAAGAATATAATAGCTTTCAGTTAGTTCTGTGAGTACTTCCAGAGGATTACTCAGCATGAAGGTGGTTTTGGAAACCATCCCCCACCAAGCTTGAAATTGGTGTCAGAAGTGAGAGTGGTTGTAGAAGACTTTAGCTAACTTTGAGTATGCCCATTTTTTATTGGATTATTTGGCATTTTGTTATTGAGTTAGTTATGTTCTTTTCATATTCTGAATACAAGCACTTTGCCAGATACAACTAAAGCAAACATTTTCTCCCTGTGTGTGGTTTGTCTGTTTTTTAAAGAGTAATTTGATGGGCAGAAATTTTGACTCAGAAGTCTAATTCATTATTTTTTTCTCTTACTGCTTTCTGTGTCCTGTCTATGAAATCTTTCCTTGTCCTGGTATCATCAAGATATTTTCTATGTTTTGTCTAGAAGCTTTATGCCCCTCATACGTATCCTAGAATTTGTTGATTATATCCATCTCCTACCTTCTCCCTGAAAATGATGTTCACTGAAATTTTATTTCATTTACTTTTATTTTCATATGGATGAATGGGAGAAAATGCTGACCTACACTCTATTCATATCAGGAGTATACAGCAATGTCATTTTAATTTAGAAAACCAATCCTAATATTCCATTAATTTTGTATACTTGAGAGCTGTTACATTGCTAAAAGGCATGACTTTTTAGCTCTTTTGAAAGTAAACTTTACTCCAGGAGATTATAGTATCAGCCCCATATAGGATGGGAGTATGATATTGAATGAAGCACTTTACTCCTTCTGAGAAGGAGGAGATTAATGGTTTGTGCTTTTGACAAAGGAAATGGGGAGACAATAGAGAATAAATGGCCCATGCTCAGATATCACCAGATAGCATTGGGGTAAAGGAGGAGCAATGGAAGATATAGGACAAGTCCATGATCAAATTTCTAATGTAGATACTTCCTTTTTTCTTAAAAAATATTTAGAAAAATCTGTAATTCCTATCTCTGTAATAAACCCAAAACTCCCTCCTATAGTCCTGGTGACTTTTAGAAATGCCAATCTGGTCCCATCAAAGTTGGATAGAATCCACTCTACACAGAAAAGAAATACTTGGAAAACACAATCCAGAGTCAGATTGGTAAACTGAAGTCATAAATGTATACATGCTGCAGTCTAGCTCAACATACCACTAATGAAATGTATAAGGGCTCAGAATTTCAGTCTTGAAAGAGCTTAAGTGATGAGTTAGTAGGGTTAATGGAATGTCTATGAAAGCAGATTTAGCTATTACTGAGCATTCCAGACATAGTGGAGATCACATCGGAGTTTACTGCTGTGACACTGTAATCTAACAGCATTGCTGGGAAACATCTTTCACATACAACTGGCTCCTATATATGTGGATGTAAACATGAATGAAGATTATGTGTAAACATGCACATGGTTTTCCAGTTCACTGTTTCTTATCTAATAATCTAGGTCAAGGATACTATCTATGGGGGCTAAAATGAAGTATTTCTCTACTTAGTCTTAAATAATTTTTATTTATAAGGATTAAATGAATTTTATGTAAATATATAATTTTATAATTTTATATAAATTTTATATAAAAACATAAAAACAAATTTAAAAAAATTTTTTCCTTTTGAACTTTCCATGGTTAAGGTGGCTAGTTTTTTTTTTTTTTTAAAGATTTTTTATTTATTTATTCGACAGAGAGAGAGATCACAAGTAGGCAGAGAGGCAGGCAGAGAGAGAGAGAGGAGGAAGCAGACTCCCTGCTGAGCAGAGAGCCCGATGCGGGGCTCGATCCCAGGACTCCGAGATCACGACCTGAGCCGAAGGCAGTGGCTTAATCCACTGAGCCACCCAGGGGCCCCAAGGTGGCTAGTTTTAAAACTAGAAATATTAGGGGCGCCTGGGTGGCTCAGTGGGTTAAGCCTCTGCCTTCCAGTCGGGTCATGGTCCCAGGGTCCCAGGATCGAGCCCTGCATCGGGCTCTCTGCTCGGCTGGGAGCCTGCTTCTCCCTCTCACTCTGCCTGCCTCTCTGCCTACTTGTGATCTCTCTCTCTGTCAAATAAAAAAATTTTTTTAAAAATCTTAAAAAATAAAATAGTAAATAATTACTTTTAAAAAAATAAAAAATAAAACTAGAAATGTTATCTGAGGTTTGGTTCCATTTGCGAGTGTTATGATATTTAATTCAGACTCTGTATTACAACTCCCTCTTCTTAATAGGACAGTCTGAAAAGTTGTTTAAATAGGAAACAACCTGGAGTTGGCCCTCTTGTGATGGCACTGTAGGTGTATTGTATGATCTCCCTGGGTTTAGAAAGGCAGACTTAATTTTTGTCATTGACTATAAAATAGTCATTTTCTTTCACAGACAGCTGTGAAATCACTATGCCCAACAAAAGAACCTGCAATGGTTTCCTGCTAATGTAAGTTCGTGAAAAATATGAAGCATAACTCCTTGGAAAATAGAAAATGTTCGTTCTTTTTTCTCTGTTTCCACAAAACGACAAGAGTATCAATGAACTGACAAATGCGCAAAGTACCAATTTCGTTTGAGGATTTCTCTATTTCAGAAATGCAGGTGCAGATTAATATGTCTTTAGATTTATATTTCAAGATGAAATTTTAACACTGCAATACCCTTGATATATAATAAAATATAAATAATATTCAGCTGTTATGTTCCATGCTGAAATTATCCTATCGATGCTCATCATTTATCATTTGCTTCTAACTATAGAAATCTGTAACTCTTAAACCGACAAGTTCTAACTCTTTCATTTACTTTGAGACTGCGATTGTGGCAGGATTCATAAATTCATTTCTTGCCTCAGTCCAGGGGCCATCTATAATCTCTATTTGACGTATTTTTAATCCCCTCCCTAATTTCAATAAAAAGGTCTTTAGAAATAAAACAAAATAAGTGCATTATATTCACATCCATTGATTGTCTTCCAGAACATTTACCTATTAAAGCTACCACATCACTTGAACTTTAATAGAACTGCATTCTGCAAACAGTGCTTCCCTTCTAATCTCATTTTGCGATGGAAAGTTCTTGTAGCAGTTTTTTCCAAAGTGTTTTCCTTAAAGTATTAGAGTCCTGGAGGATACAATAGGTCTACGGCCAAAATAAAGGGAGGCATGATTTAATAAGCAAGTGTATTTGGGAAATTCTGGGTTAAAACAAGGTAAAGAGTTTCCATTGTTTATTACAGAATTCTCAGGTTTTGGATATGCTAACGTTATTGTGACTTCCTAAAAAGGCCATGACCTTTAAAACTTCTCCCAAATATGGGAGACTGTAAAATCATTCAACAATATATTTTAAAAAGATGAAAACAGATCTTATCAGGTTAATCTCCAAGTTCCCTTTCTGTTGAGATTCTAGAATCAATCTTAAACATGTGAAGAGAGGAATAACTAAATAAATTACAGAATACACAGTTGAATATTGCACAATCATCAGAAATAATTTTTTGAGATCTTTTAACAGTATGAGGACATGCTAATGATATAATAATATTGAGTAAAGATAATACATAACTATAGAAAATTTGGCAATAGTACTGCAAGTTACTGAAAATTAGAAAATTACTGAAAGGAAATCACATAAAAAAATGGCTCATGATTTTATGACTAATTTTTTCTTCCTTGCATTTTCTTATAAATTTCATTTTAAAAAAATAAACATGAATGAATTTTATAGTATGAAGAAAGTGACAACTGTATCCTTCATTTTGTTTTCTTTGTTTTTTTTTTTTTAAGATTTTATTTATTTGAGAGATAAGAAGAGAAAGAGAGAGAGCGCGTAAGCAGGGGGAGGGGCAGAGGGAGAAGCAGCAGACTCCCCACTGAGCAGGGAGCCCTGAGGCGGGACTTGATACCAGGATCCTGAGATCAAAACCTGAGGTGAAGGCAGACACTTAACTGAGTCACCCAATTGCCCTCATTTTGTTTTTTTTTTTTTATCAACATCAGCTAATCATTATTTTTCATCCAAACTATTTTAATTGACTCTAATGTCCTTTTACCTCTGATCAGTTCTTTATATCAGGAGTTAAAAAACAATGGCCAATAGGCCCTGTTGGGATGCTGTCCTTTTTTTTTTTTTAAATTAAGATTTTTATTTACTTGTTTTAGAGAAAGAGAGTGATCACTGTGAGCAAGAGAGCAGGGGGTGGGGACTGAGGAAAAAGGAGAAAAAATCTCCAGCAGACTCCCTGCTGAGCAAGGAGCCTGACAGAGGGTTTGATCCCATTACCCTGAGATCAGGACCCGAGCCAAAATCAAGAGTAGGACACTAAACCAACGGAGCCACCCAGGTGCCCCAAGGGATGCTGTCTTTTTTTGTAAATAAAGTTTTATTGGAACATGTTCATGCCCACTTGTTTATATATTGTCTATGGTTGTTTTTGCTCTGTGATAACAAAGTTGAGCACTTGTGACTACGACTATATAGCCTGAAAGTCTAAAATATTTACTATGTCACAGGGCTGGGACTAGGGAGGCAAATGAAGCCATCAGAGGGCACTCACTCTCAGGAGAGAAGCACTCACTCTCAGGACGATTATGTGCTCAAAAATGTGTAGCACTGAGCCATCTGGTACATGCTTGCATCAGTTTGGGCCTGTGAGGAAGAGATGCAACGAAAGACTTAACTATGCAAGAGATTTATTGGGGGAAATGTCTCTCCAGAGTAAAGGAAAAAAGGAGCAAGAATAGGTGTGTAGGAAGGTCCTCAGACCAATATGCAGGTCTGACCCTTTTGACAGGAGAAAGGGACCAAAGCGCGATTAGAAGCAGCCTCAGAATATAGTGCTGTTCTGTGAAAGTCTCAGCCTGGCCAACAGGAAGCCAGACTGACAATAGAGGAGTTCCTCAGTGAGCAGGAATGACCAGAATCTAATACTCCTGCCTTAGCACAAACACCACAGTGGGTCCACAGGTGCCAAAGCTGGAGGCCATCAACTGAATATATGTCCACAGAAAGTTATTTTGAAAAAACATCTGATGATATCCATGGCCACCACAGGACTTATTAATATTTGCTTATATGAATGGAGGTGTGTGATGAACATTGTGATTTATCCCTACAAATAATTACATATTCTCCCTCTGTCCCCTCTACCCCTATCCCCACACTTTTGGCTTGGTAGAGATTGACTCCATTTTGGACTAAGGCAATCAGGGGTATGTCATCCCCAGTGCCATACTGATTGGTGCATGGATGGTTCATTCAGAATTAAGTTTAGAACTTTTAATCATTGGGTACAGTTAGTAGTAGGTTCTCTCTCCTTGGATGTAAAAAAGGAAGCTGGCACCTTGGTTGCTGCTGGTGGGCCGTTCTAGTCAAGAATGTTTTCAGTGAAAAGCAACCAAAATAAGTGATTAAAGTTGTTTGTTATTATTAAAAACAACAAACAAACAAAAAACAAGCACATCAGGGATAAGAGTTTGCTGGCTTATATTAAATGGTTTTTAGGCAACATCTCCATGATTCACTTGGCCTTATTATTGCAGTCCATCTATCCTCATGCATTTGTATTCAGCAGCAGGGGGCAGAGAGGACACAAAGCACAAAGCTTCTTTTCTCCTCACATGCCTTCCTCTCATCAGGATGAAAAAGTGTCATTCTCAAACACCCCTAAAACAAGGACTGGGTTACACACCTACCTATAAACCAGACCCAGAACCATGCTTCCTGAGATAAGGGGATCTCTATTACACACTAAACAAAAGTAGATTTCCACCTGGTGTAGAGGTATGAAGAGGTGGGAAATGGCCTTTGGAAGGCCATTTCAACCACTTGGTTACCTTGCAAGTGCAGACAAGGATGAAGCTAACACGGAGAGAGCTGGGAAGACAAAGAGAAATGGAGCCCCAGCCCCCATCAAACCACACTTAGGGTACCTCAGGAAATTTCTGTGATGTGAAACAATGAAACTAACTGAGGGTCAAGTAAGCCTGAATTGATTTTCTCTTTCCTGCAACTAAAAAATGCTAGTTGGCTGAAGGGAAGAAAATATTCTTTGTCTTTAGAATTTTTAAGACAGTAGCAAAGTCGAGAATCAGCTGAGGGGGTCAGGTTGTGTTAGTTAAGATGTCTTCAGTTGTAAGTTATAAACAGACAAACAAAATCCCTAAGTCAAAGTGATGAAGTAACAATGTAATGAATTATTTTTATGAAAGAAAATCTAAAAGTAGGACAGAATCCAAGAATTTAGTGGTTCAGGAACATCATCAACAACTTAGAATCTTAAGCAATTGATTAGTAAAGAAATCAAAGGAGAAATTCAAAAAATACCTTGAGATAAATGAAGAAGGATATACAACATTGCAAAATTTATGGGAGATAGCAAGAGCAATGCTAAGAGGAAGGTTTATAGTGATAAATGCCTACCATTAAAAAAAAAAAAAAAACCTTAGGGACACCTGGGTGGCTCGGTTGGTTAAGCAGCTGCCTTTGGCTCAGGTCATGATCCCAGCGTCCTGGGATTGAGTCCCACATTGGGCTCCTTGCTCAGCAGGGAGCCTGCTTCTCCCTCTGACTCTGCCTGCCACTCTGTCTGCCTGTGCTCACTCTCGTGCTCTCTATCTCTCTGACAAATAAATAAAATCTTAAAAAAAAAAAATCTTAAACAACCTAACTTTATACCTCAAAAAACTCAAAAAAGAAAAATAAATGAAGCCCAAAGTTAGAAGGTAGGAAGTAACAAAGATCAAAGTGGAAATAAATAAAATAGAAACCACGAAGACAATAGAAAAGATCAATGAAACGAAGAGCTGGTTCTTTGAAAAGACAAAATTGACAAACCTTTGGCTAGAGTCACAGGAAAGAAAAAAATAAAGGGCTCAGATAATACAATCAGAAATGAAAGAGAAGTTACTACTGATACCACAGAAATACAAAGGATTATAAGAGACTACTATGGACATTTTTATGCCAATAAATTGGACAACCTAGAGAAAAATAGACAAATTCCTAGAAACATACAACCCTCCAAGACTGAATCATGAAGAAACAGAAAATCTGAATAGACAAATTCTAGCAAAAAGATTAAATCAATAATGAAAAAAAAAAAAGTTCAGGACCAGATGGCTTCACTGATGAATTATGCAAAAAAAAAAAAAAAAAAAAAAAAAAAAAAAAAAAAAAATCAAAGAATCAATACCAATCCTTCTGAAACTCCTCCAGAAAATGCAATATTGGGGAACACTTCCAAGTTCATTTTACAAGGCCAGCATTACCCTGAACCCAAAACAAGGACACCACCAGGAAAAAAATATAAAAGCCAATAGGCTTGATAAAAACAAATGTAAAAATCCTCAACAAGTTATTAGCAAACCAAATTCAACAGTACATTAAAAGGATCATAGGGATGCCTGGGTGGCTCAGTCAGTTAAGCGGCTGCCTTCGGCTCAGGTCATGATCTCAGGGTCCTGAGATTGAGTCCCACATCAGGCTCCTTGCTCCGCAGGGAGCCTGCTTCTCCCTCTGCCTCTGCCTGCCACTCTGCCTGCCTGTACTCTCTATATCTCTGACAAATAAATAAATAAAATCTTAAAAAAATAAAAAAAAGGATCATATACCAAGATCAAGTGGGATTTATTTGAGGGATGCAAAGATTGACCAATATCTACATATCAATCAATATAACACCACATTAACAAAGTAAAGGATAAAAATCATGATTATCTCAACAGATATTGAAAAAACATTTGACAAAATTCAACATCCATTTACAATAAAAATTCTCAACAAAGTGGGTATAGAGGTACCTCAACATAATAAAAACCATATATGACAAGCCCCTAGCTAACATCATACTCAATGGCAAAAAGGTCAGGAACCAGACAAGGATGCCCACTTTTACCTTTTTTATTCAACATAGTATTGGAAGTCCTCACCAAGACAATTAGCCAAGAAAAAGAAATAAATTGGAAAGGAAGAAGTAAAAGTTTCATTATTTACAGATGACATACTTAGAAAACCCAAGAGTTTCCACCAAAAAAATAAAAAAAAACTATTAAAACTAATAAATAAATTTAATAAAATGTGAGATACAAAATCAATACACTAAAATCAGTCGCATTTCTATGCATTAATAACAAACTATCAAAAAGAAAAATAGAGAAAACAATTCCATTTACAATTGGACACAAAAATAATAAAATACTTGGGAATAAATTTAAGCAAGGAGGTAAAAGAACTATACACTTAAAATACTGAGACACTGATGAAAGAAATTGAAGAAGACACAAATAAGTGGAAAGATATTCCATGCTCTTGAATTGGAAGGAATAATATTCTTAAAATGTCCATACTACCCAAAGCAACCTACAAATTCAATGGATCCCTATCAATATTCCAATGGCATTTTTCACAGAAATAAAACAGGCAGTCCTAAAATTTATATGGCACCACAACAGATCCCTAATAGCCAAAGCAATTCTGAGAAAGAAGAAATCTGGAGGCTCATGATATACGCCCTGATTTTAAATCAGTAACCAAAACAGTATGGTCTTGATATAAAAAAAGAGATGAATGAACAAAATGGAGACCCCAGAAGTGAACCCACACATATATGGACTATTAATTTATGACACAGGAGCCAAGGGGAATAAGTTTCTTTAATAAATGGTGTTGGGAAAATTTGACAGCCGCATGTAAAAGAATGAAAGAAATGTAAGGCACCATACGCAAAAATTAACTCAAAATGGATTAAAGACTTGAATGTAAGACCTGAAACCATAAAACTCCTAGAAGAAAATATAAGCAGTAAATTCCTTGACTCATTGCTCTTGGCAACGAGTTTTTGAATCTAACTCCAAAAGCAGAGGCAACTAAAGGAAAAATAAACAGATGGGTCTACATCAAACTAACAAGCTTATGCACACAAAAGGAAACCACCAATGAAATGAAAAGACAACCTACTGAAATGGGAGAAAATATTTGTAAATCATTCATCTGATAAGGGGCTAACATCCAAAATATAAGGATTATTTATTTATTTATTTGACACAGAGAGAGAGAGCACGAGAGGTAACACAAGCAGGGGAAGTGGGATAGGGAGAAGCAGGCTTCCCGCTGGGCAGGGAGCCTGATGCAGGGCTTGATCCCAGGACCCAGGAATCATGACCTGAGCCAAATGCAGAGGCTTAATGATGGAACCACCCAGGTGCCCCACCCCTCCCCCTTTTTAAAAAGATTTTTCATTTATTTATTTGACACAGAGAGAGAGAGACAGTGAGAGAGGGAACACAAGCCAGGGAAGTGGGAGAGGGAGAAGCAGGCTTCCCGCCTGGCAGAGAACCTGATGAACATCAAAAATATATAAAGAACTCCTACAACTCAATGACAAAACACGAACAATTCAATTTAAAAATGTGCAGAAGATCTGAATTGGCATATTTTCAGTGAAGACATACAGATGGTCAGGAAAATGCAAATCAAAACCCTCATGAGATATCACCTCACTGCTCTTAAAATGGCTATTATCAAAAAAACCAAGAAATAACATGTGCTGGTGAAGACGTGGAGAAAAGGGAACTCTTGTGAAGTGTTGGTCAGAGTGTAAATTAGTATATTCACCACGGAAATTCCTCAAAAAATTAAAATAGAACTACCATATGATCCAACAATTCCACTTCTGGGTATTCATCCAAAGAAGACTAAACACTAATTTGAAATATATATGCATCTCCTGTTTTGAATATTTTGTAGCATATTTTCAATAGCCAAGATATGGCAACAACCCAAACATCCATTGAGAGATGAATGGATAAAAAAGATATATATATCTCTTTTATATATAAATATATATAAGATGGAAGTATGTGTATCAGCCATCAGATACATAGCCATAAAAAAGAATGAAACTCTGCCATTTGTGACAACATAGATAGACCTTGACAGCATTATGCTCGGTAAAATATGTCAGACAGAGAAAGACAATACTGATATGATAGCCTCATTTATAGGTAGACTTAAGAAACAGCAACAATGAACCAAGCTCATAAATACAAAGAACAGATTGGCAGTTGCCGGAGGTAGAGTGTGGGAGATGGGAAAAAAGAGTGAAGGTGGTCAAAAGCTACAAATTTCCAGTTAGAAAATAATTAAAATAATGGGGATATAATGTACAGCATGGTGATTACAGTTAATAATAATGTTACATATTTGAAAGTTGCTAGGAACGTATATCTGAAAAGTCCTTAGCTTAAGAAAAAAAACATCTTGGGGCACCTGGGTGGCTCAGTGGGTTAAGCCTCTGTCTTCGGCTCAGGTCATGATCTCAGGGTCCTGGGATCGAGCCCCACGTCGGGCTTTCTGCTCAACGGGGAGCCTGCTTCCCCCTCTCTCTCTGCCTGCCTCTCTGCCTACTTGTGATCTCTCTGTCAAATAAATAAATAAAATCTTTAAAAAAAAAAAAAAAGCA